>NC_086450.1:490356603-490487197 GCF_028390025.1 Pseudophryne corroboree
GAACCTTGCACAACGTTGAAATCATTCTCCACTGCGCTTGAGACAGGTGCATTCCACCTCCTATATCGTGGTCAGTTGTATAGGCTTGAATGGCCTTTTGCTGCTCCTCCAACCTCTGAAGCATATAGAGGGTTGAATTCCACCTCGTTACCACCTCCTGCTTCAGATGATGGCAGGGCAGGTTCAGGCGTTTTTGGTGGTGCTCCAGTCTTCTGTACGTGCTGCCTGTACGCCGAAAGTGTCCCGCAATTTTTCTGGCCACCGCCAGCATCTCTTGCACGCCCCTGTCGTTTTTTAAAAAATTCTGCACCACCAAATTCAAGGTATGTGCAAAACATGGGACGTGCTGGAATTTGCCCAGATGTAATGCACGCACAATATTGCTGGCGTTGTCCGATGCCACAAATCCACAGGAGAGTCCAATTGGGGTAAGCCATTCCGCAATGATCTTCCTCAGTTGCCGTAAGAGGTTTTCAGCTGTGTGCGTATTCTGGAAACCGGTGATACAAAGCGTAGCCTGCCTAGGAACGAGTTGGCGTTTGCGAGATGCTGCTACTGGTGCCGCCGCTGCTGTTCTTGCGGCGGGAGTCCATACATCTACCCAGTGGGCTGTCACAGTCATATAGTCCTGACCCTGCCCTGCTCCACTTGTCCACATGTCCGTGGTTAAGTGGACATTGGGTACAGCTGCATTTTTTAGGACACTGGTGACTCTTTTTCTGAGGTCTGTGTACATTTTCGGTATCGCAACCCTAGAGAAATGGAACCTAGATGGTATTTGGTACCGGGGACACAGTACCTCCAACAAGTCTCTAGTTGGCTCTGCAGTAATGATGGATACCGGAACCACGTTTCTCACCACCCAGGATGTCAAGGCCTCAGTTATCCGCTTTGCAGTAGGATGACTGCTGTGATATTTCATCTTCCTCGCAAAGGACTGTTGGACAGTCAATTGCTTGGTGGAAGTAGTAAAAGTGGTCTTACGACTTCCCCTCTGGGATGACCATCGACTCCCAGCAGCAACAACAGCAGCGCCAGCAGCAGTAGGCGTTACACGCAAGGATGCATCGGAGGAATCCCAGGCAGGAGAGGAATCGTCAGAATTGCCAGTGACATGGCCTGCAGGACTATTGGCATTCCTGGGGAAGGAGGAAATTGACACTGAGGGAGTTGGTGGGGTGGTTTGCGTGAGCTTGGTTACAAGAGGAAGGGATTTACTGGTCAGTGGAGTGCTTCCGCTGTCACCCAAAGTTTTTGAACTTGTCACTGACTTATTATGAATGCGCTGCAGGTGACGTATAAGGGAGGATGTTCCGAGGTGGTTAACGTCCTTACCCCTACTTATTACAGCTTGACAAAGGGAACACACGGCTTGACACCTGTTGTCCGCATTTCTGGTGAAATACCTCCACACCGAAGAGCTGATTTTTTTGGTATTTTCACCTGGCATGTCAACGGCCATATTCCTCCCACGGACAACAGGTGTCTCCCCGGGTGCCTGACTTAAACAAACCACCTCACCATCAGAATCCTCCTGGTCAATTTCCTCCCCAGCGCCAGCAACACCCATATCCTCCGCATCCTGGTGGACTTCAACACTGACATCTTCAATCTCACTATCAGGAACTGGACTGCGGGTGCTCCTTCCAGCACTTGCAGGGGGCGTGCAAATGGTGGAAGGCGCATGCTCTTCACATCCAGTGTTGGGAAGGTCAGGCATCGCAACCGACACAATTGGACTCTCCTTGTGGATTTGGGATTTCGAAGAACGCACAGTTCTTTGCTGTGCTTTTGCCAGCTTGAGTCGTTTCATTTTTCTAGCGAGAGGCTGAGTGCTTCCATCCTCATGTGAAGCTGAACCACTAGCCATGAACATAGGCCAGGGCCTCAGCCGTTCCTTGCCACTCCGTGTGGTAAATGGCATATTGGCAAGTTTACGCTTCTCCTCCGACAATTTTATTTTAGGTTTTGGAGTCCTTTTTTTTCTGATATTTGGTGTTTTGGATTTGACATGCTCTGTACTATGACATTGGGCATCGGCCTTGGCAGACGACGTTGCTGGCATTTCATCGTCTCGGCCATGACTAGTGGCAGCAGCTTCAGCACGAGGTGGAAGTGGATCTTGATCTTTCCCTAATTTTGGAACCTCAACTTTTTTGTTCTCCATATTTTATAGGCAGAACTAAAAGGCACCTCAGGTAAACAATGGAGATGGATGGATTGGATACTAGTATACAATTATGGACGGACTGCCACGGTTAGGTGGTATAAAAAAACCACGGTTAGGTGGTATATATTGTAATACAATTATGGATGGACGGACTGCCTGCCGAGTGCCGACACAGAGGTAGCCACAGCCGTGAACTACCGCACTGTACACTGGTTGATAAAGAGATAGTAGTATACTCGTAACAACTAGTATGACTGACTATGACGGTATAAAGAATGAAAAAAAAACCACGGTTAGGTGGTATATATTATAATACAATTATGGATGGACGGACTGCCTGCCGACTGCCGACACAGAGGTAGCCACAGCCGTGAACTACCGCACTGTACACTGGTTGATAAAGAGATAGTAGTATACTCGTAACAACTAGTATGACTGACTATGACGGTATAAAGAATGAAAAAAAAACCACGGTTAGGTGGTATATATTATAATACAATTATGGATGGACGGACTGCCTGCCGACTGCCGACACAGAGGTAGCCACAGCCGTGAACTACCGCACTGTACACTGGTTGATAAAGAGATAGTAGTATACTCGTAACAACTAGTATGACACTATGACGGTATAAAGAATGAAAAAAAAACCACGGTTAGGTGGTATATATTATAATACAATTATGGATGGACGGACTGCCTGCCGAGTGCCGACACAGAGGTAGCCACAGCCGTGAACTACCGCACTGTACACTGGTTGATAAAGAGATAGTAGTATACTCGTAACAACTAGTATGACTGACTATGACGGTATAAAGAATGAAAAAAAAACCACGGTTAGGTGGTATATATTATAATACAATTATGGATGGACGGACTGCCTGCCGACTGCCGACACAGAGGTAGCCACAGCCGTGAACTACCGCACTGTACACTGGTTGATAAAGAGATAGTAGTATACTCGTAACAACTAGTATGACACTATGACGGTATAAAGAATGAAAAAAAAACCACGGTTAGGTGGTATATATTATAATAATACAATTATGGATGGACGGACTGCCTGCCGAGTTCCGACACAGAGGTAGCCACAGCCGTGAACTACCGCACTGTACACTGGTTGATAAAGAGATAGTAGTATACTCGTAACAACTAGTATGACTGACTATGACGGTATAAAGAATGAAAAAAAAACCACGGTTAGGTGGTATATATTATAATACAATTATGGATGGACGGACTGCCTGCCGACTGCCGACACAGAGGTAGCCACAGCCGTGAACTACCGCACTGTACACTGGTTGATAAAGAGATAGTAGTATACTCGTAACAACTAGTATGACTGACTATGACGGTATAAAGAATGAAAAAAAAACCACGGTTAGGTGGTATATATTATAATACAATTATGGATGGACGGACTGCCTGCCGACTGCCGACACAGAGGTAGCCACAGCCGTGAACTACCGCACTGTACACTGGTTGATAAAGAGATAGTAGTATACTCGTAACAACTAGTATGACACTATGACGGTATAAAGAATGAAAAAAAAACCACGGTTAGGTGGTATATATTATAATACAATTATGGATGGACGGACTGCCTGCCGACTGCCGACACAGAGGTAGCCACAGCCGTGAACTACCGCACTGTACACTGGTTGATAAAGAGATAGTAGTATACTCGTAACAACTAGTATGACACTATGACGGTATAAAGAATGAAAAAAAAACCACGGTTAGGTGGTATATATTATAATACAATTATGGATGGACGGACTGCCTGCCGAGTGCCGACACAGAGGTAGCCACAGCCGTGAACTACCGCACTGTACACTGGTTGATAAAGAGATAGTAGTATACTCGTAACAACTAGTATGACTGACTATGACGGTATAAAGAATGAAAAAAAAACCACGGTTAGGTGGTATATATTATAATACAATTATGGATGGACGGACTGCCTGCCGACTGCCGACACAGAGGTAGCCACAGCCGTGAACTACCGCACTGTACACTGGTTGATAAAGAGATAGTAGTATACTCGTAACAACTAGTATGACACTATGACGGTATAAAGAATGAAAAAAAAACCACGGTTAGGTGGTATATATTATAATAATACAATTATGGATGGACGGACTGCCTGCCGAGTTCCGACACAGAGGTAGCCACAGCCGTGAACTACCGCACTGTACACTGGTTGATAAAGAGATAGTAGTATACTCGTAACAACTAGTATGACTATGACGACGGTATAAAGAAAGAAAAAAAAATACCACGGTTAGGTGGTATATAATTATACAATTATGGATGGACGGACTGCCTGCCGAGTGCCGACTGCCGACACAGAGGTAGCCACAGCCGTGAACTACCGCACTGTACTGTGTCTGCTGCTAATATAGACTGGTTGATAAAGAGATAGTATACAACAATATACTACTATACTGGTGGTCAGGCACTGGTCACCACTAGTCACACTGGCAGTGGCACTCCTGCAGCAAAAGTGTGCACTGTTTAATTTTAAATTAATATAATATTATGTACTCCTGGCTCCTGCTATAACAACCTGCAGTGCTCCCCAGTCTCCCCCACAATTATTATAAGCTTTTATACATTGATGTGCAGCACACTGGGCTGAGCTGAGTGCACACAGACTGAGTCACACTGTGTGACTGCTGTGTATCGTTTTTTTCAGGCAGAGAACGGATATAGCAGAGAACGGATATATTAAATAAAAGTTAACTTAACAACAACTGCACTGGTCACTGTGGTAAACTCTGTCTGCACAATCTCTCTCTCTCTCTCTCTCTTCTAATCTATTCTAATGGAGAGGACGCCAGCCACGTCCTCTCCCTATCAATCTCAATGCACGTGTGAAAATGGCGGCGACGCGCGGCTCCTTATATAGAATCCGAGTCTCGCGAGAATCCGACAGCGTCATGATGACGTTCGGGCGCGCTCGGGTTAACCGAGCAAGGCGGGAAGATCCGAGTCGCTCGGACCCGTGAAAAAAAAAGTGAAGTTCGTGCGGGTTCGGATTCAAAGAAACCGAACCCGCTCATCTCTACTATACACCCACAAATCGCGGCACTTCTCTGAGAGGGGGGGAAAGACGGGCAGCACCGTTGAAAACTTGGTCTGGGAGCAGGAGTGGCTGCACATTGCACACAGCCGCATCCTCCATCCTCCTCCTGCTGCTGCCCAGTTCCTGCCTGCACGGAGGTGATGTGCGGTCTTTCAGCTGATCGCACATCGCTCCTCCTTTATATCGGCGGCAGCGTCTGTCATATTTTTTTGGGGGGGGCGAGCTGCCCCCTTGCCCCCCCCCCATTCCGACGCCTCTGATTGTAGCTGACCCCATGATGAAGGTTTGACCACCGAAACGGGCCGTAGGGATGGCTGTGTATTCACCGATGGACTCTATTCTACTTACCACTGATGAGTATAAGCACTGTCCATACCACCAGCGGCTGGGAGCAGTGGGAGGCGGCTGGGAGCAGTGGGAGGCGGCTGGGAGCAGTGGGAGGCGGGAGCAGACTGGCAGGTCAGTGAGGAGGGAGAGAGCTGCTGCGGCTGTGCATGCGCATCTAGCAGCTCTCCCCGGACTTTCTCTATGCAGAGAGCTATGTATCTCTCTGCTCCTGCAGTAGCTCCGTGGTCGCGGTCGCGGCTTTTGCTGAGATGGAGACACTGCTGTCTCTGTCTCACAAATAAACATTTGGCTCATCAGGGGGGTTCCAGGTACTCGGAAACCCCCCCTGCGTGCGCTGCTGTCTATATACATACACATCTATATGTAGTTATACTAGTCCAGTGCAGTTTTATTGTTTATATGTAATAACTTCTGCATTGTTCATGTGACTGAGTGTGCCTGTATCTGATGTGTGGGATTCCATTCTCCTGTATCACATATTGCTATCACTGTATTCTGTACCCTGAGGAGCTAGGTGCGTCAGGGTCTCATATACAGTATATATAGTTTTACACAGAATATACGATCTGGTATTTTTTCTGTGTGTTTCCGTCACCTCATACCGCTTAAATCCTCTGTTTTGTGTCCTGTGATTACTGTCGCATAACACGGGTTTATTTGCAGGTTTTCTGTTTGTCTGGCTGTGTTGTACTGTTACGCCCTAAGGCTACACTCCTTATAATGTTTGCCACACAGGGTGGGAAATCCGCGGCGCTTCTGCATCCTGCAGTACTGGCGCCACGGAATTACCTGAGGGAGAAGTTTTAGCTGGTGGTTCAGGTGCTGAGTGCCATACACCCAGTCAACCTGCAGCATCTGTGGCCAATCAGGACCCACCTTGGGCAGTGTTCTCAAGTATGCTGACTACACTTGTAACATGTCTTACGCCCCCTGTGGGACCTCCTGTGCCATTGCAGCCACATATTGTCCCTGTAGTTAATCCGCCTTGGGTGGACACTCTGTCTACCCAATTACAATTAAATCAATCTTTGGTTAGACAAAGGTCTACCCCACGCCCCTCTGGGGCCAAGGGGTCATCTAAGCGGGCTATTTCTTCCTCCCAATCCACTAATATTTCAGATATTTCTACCGATGAGGATGGGGAATATACTGATCCGTCAGACACTCATACAGTTGCTTCTGATGAGGAATCTACAACCCAGGTTGATATTCCTGACCTGGTGGGGGCTATTAAGCTAATTCTTCAAATAGATGATGACATTGAGCCTACTACTACGTCTAAGAAACCTGATAAATTCAAACGTTAGAAGGTATGTGCAGGATGCTTACCTGCACATACCTATTACCATGTCGCATCAGCAATATCTGCGGTTTGCTATTGGCAACCTACATTATCAATTCCGGGCAATGCGTTGACACTGGCCTTGCCTCTAGTACAGAATAGGCCTGTTCAAGTACAATCAGACACTGCCGATTTCCTCAGTCGTCAGAACGTTCACCTGGAAGTCTTTCAACTCCTAATGGATAAGTGGGGCCTACCAGACGTGGACCTAATGGCGTCTCGACACAATCACAAGGTTCCGGTCTTTGGATCAAGGACAAGGGATCCTCAAGCAGCGTTCGTGGATGCAATGGCAATTCCATGGAACTTTCGACTGCCATACGTGTTCCCTCCAGTGTCACTCCTGCCCAGGGTACTACGGAAGTTCAAGCAAGAAAGATGAATACTACTTCTAGTCGCTCCAGCGTGGCCCAGAAGGCATTGGTTCTCAGACCTGCAGGGTCTATCGATAGAGCGTCCACGTCTACTTCCTCAATGCCCAGACCTCCTCATTCAGGGCCCTTGTGTCTATCCAGACCTGGCCAGACTGGCTTTGATGGCATGGCTCTTGAAGCTTCACTCCTGAGGGCCAAGGGATTCTCTGTGGTGGTTATTCAAACTATGTTGAAGGCCCGCAAACCGGCTTCTGCACAGATTTATTACAGGGTCTGGAACTCTTACTTCACATGGTGTGCTGCTAAGAATTATGATGCCTATTCATTCAGTACTTCTAGGCTTTTGGCCTTTCTGCAACAAGGCCTAGATTTAGGCCTTCGTTGGCCTTCCCAAAGGGTCATAGCTCTGCCTTGGTGTGGGTTCAGAAGAAAATTATGTCTGTGGATCTTAAATGTCTTACACTTAAGGTCACGTTTTTACTGGCTATTGCCTCTGCTAGGAGGGTGTCGGACTTAGGCCCATTGTCCTGTCGTCCACGCTTTCTGATTTTTCACCGTGACCAGGCAGTTCTTAGAACTCACCCTGGTTATCTACCTAAGGTTGTATCCTCTTTTCATCTTATCCAAGAGATTGTGGTTCCGGCCTTTATCTCTTCTGGTTTGTCCTCCAAAGAGCGGTCTTTGGATGTGGTACGGGCTCTACGTATTTACGTAGAGAGGACTGCCTCCCTCAGGAGGTCAGATACCCTTTTTGTACTTTTTGGTTTTCACAAACGTGGCTGGCCTGCAAATAAGCAAACCTTGGCCAGATGGATAAGAATGGTGATTGCACTAGCTTATGCACAGGCTCTTGCTGCTATCAAAGCACATTCTACCCGGTCTGTTGGACCTTCTTGGGCAGCCCGACGAGGCGCGTCCGCTGAACAATTGTGCAAGGTGGCTACAGGGTCCTCTGTGAACACGTTCATCAGGTTCTATGCCTTTGGTACTTCCGACTCCCGGGATGCTTCCTTTGGACGCCGGGTTCTTGTACCCGCTACAGTGCGTCCCCTTCCATGAGGAACTGCTTTAGGACATGTCCGATGTTATTTCCTGTGGAATACTAGTGTACCCCGCTGCAGAAAAGGAGATTTATGGTAGACTTACTATAGTTAAATTTCCTTCTGCGAGGTACACTGGATTCCACAGGGCGCCCACCCTGACGCACTTAGCTTCTTTGGGTTTATATGGCATTAGCCCAGAGGTTCCCAAACTGTGTGCCGTGGCTGCCTGGGGTGCCTCGGGACCCATACAGGGGTGCCCTGGGTTGGTGGTCCAGGACCAATTCAAATTATTCATGGTCAATATAATAGGCAAAGCCAGTGCTGGTGGCTGCCAGTCATAAAATATGTGGCCAAACAGAAGCAAATCTTGTCCCTCACCACACAATTGACCCTAAGGATGACATATAAACGCGATCTACTTAATGTAATATTTCTTTCTAAACTTCTCAATAAGAATTTTTTTATCCTAGGAGTGCCATGAAAAAAATTCTGATATTCTAGGGCGCGTGATTCAAAAAAGTTTGGAAACCACTGCATTAGCCGCTAGTCCCTTCTCCTGTCATGAGAATGTGGTTCTATGTGACTAACATCTACCATCTCTTTTACCTGCTACTGCATTGGACTGGTTAACAAAACTGAGATCCAGTGCCTGGAGGCGGGGTTATAGAGGAGGTGGTGCAATGCATTCTGGGAATAGTCAAAGCTTTAGCCTGTTGGTGCCTCGGATCAAGATCCAACTCTACACCCCAATGTTATTCCCTGTGGAATCCAGTGTACCTCGCAGAAAGAGATTTAACTATGGTAAGTCTTCCATAAATCTCCTTTTCCCTGTGAAACCCAGTGTACCTTGCAGAAAAAGAGTTAACAATGGTAAGTCTACCAAAACTCTTACTATTTAGTGTGTGTTTTCTGCAAATATGGCTGGCAAAGGTTTTTACCTGTAAAAATTGTTCAATTAAGTTTACACAGACTTCAACTGATATATCCTTATATTGTGAAGAGTGTTCTCAGGAAACGGCTTCACAAGTTACTCCCAGTGCAAAGGACACGGCTCCAGGTTGGTTATCCACCTTTACCAGGGTCATGTCCAATATCTCTTCGGAGCTGGCTGCAGCCAGGATGGATAGAGCGGATTTTTGGGTGCACACACTTCAGGCTCCTGAACCCGCCTCGGCTCAGACCCTAGCAAGGCCGGTCGAAAGGTTTAGCATCGGCAATGACATCTGCCAATCAAACTTTAGCTTGTGTTTCTCAGCCGGTGCCTAAGAAACATCAATGTGTTACAGTCATACGACTCTGACAGTGATATGCCGCAGCTGGAGGAGGATGAATTTGTGCAGAAGCCTGAGAAACACACGCCTCAGGAGGACGACACCGGTCCTCAGGGGGTTGACGCGCTCATACTGGCGCTACGGGAGGTCCTAAAGATTCCTGATTCGCATCCTGCAACGACCCAACCTTCATGCTTTAGACTGAAGCTGAAGACTTCAGCCACTTGTCCTATTACACGTGAGTTGGATACCCAGTTCGCTGAAGCCTGGAAGAATCCAGATGCAAAGTTTCAGGAAACAAAGAGACTACTTACCACATATCCTTTTCCGTCTGAGAAATGGCAACTGTGGGAAACTCCACCCACAGTGGACCCGTCAGTGTCCAGATTATCCAAGAAAATTGTACTCCCAGTTCCACGGGCTATGGCTCTCAAGGAGTTGAACAGTTGAATAGGCGTTTTTGCTAATTTAACACGATGTGCGTATATGTGTGTGTCTCAGGCCGATGTGCGTATATGTGTGTGTGACAGCCGATGTGTGTGGGGGTGCCAGGCCGCTGTGCGTATATTTGTGTAAGTCAGCCGCTGTGTGTGTGGGTACCAGGCCACTGTGCATATATGTGTGTGTGTGTCAGGCCACTGTGTGTAGATGTGTGCATGTATGTGTCAGGCCACTGTGCATATATGTGTGTAAGTCAGCCGCTGTGCATGTGTGTGCCAGGCCACTGTGCGTATATGTGTGTGAGTGCCAGGCCGCTGTGCGTATATGTGTGTGTGACGGCCGCTGTGCATATATGTGTGTGTGTCAGGCCACTGTGTGTAGATGTGTGCATGTATGTGTCAGGCCACTGTGCGTATATGTGTGTGGTGAGTGCCAGGCCACTGTGTGTATATGTGTGTGCCAGGCTGCTGTGCTGTGTGTAGTGTTACTGGCATTAGGAGGAGGTAGAAAAACATTTGCTGTCGGCTCTAACAATAATCTACTGTAAACCTGTGTGTATGTAGCAAATAAAACATTGGGGATTTTGTCATATTTTGATCAAAACATTTAGGCTTGCAGCCCACGTCAGGGGCCCCAACCATTGTGCTAGTCTCTACACTAGCCTATATGCTCAGCTCACCATTACATTACAGTTACATGTACTCCCCTCCTAGCTACAGAGGGGTACATCTATACAGAGCTGGCGTGTGAGCCGCACCTAATTAGGCCTGTTATAGCCTTAATTGTAAGCTGCCATGATAGCACTAGGCAAAATATTTTCAAACAGAAATAGAAAATAAATATGCCCACACTCGGTGTTACCCATATTGTACATGGTAGCAGCTGCGTGGCAGTATTAATGCCATATATTTATATAAAACTGAAAGACATTTTATGTGGGCTGTTACAATAATATACTGCAAATCTGTGTGCATATAGCAAACAAATTATAGGGGTTATTATCATGTTTTGATCAAAATATTTAAGCTTGCAGCCCACGTCAAGGGACCCCAATATCCTGCAAGTCCCTCACCTGGCCTATATGCATTTAGGCAGCAGGTGGTGCTTCTACCGGGAGCAGGCGGCAGCTGGTATTGCTACTGCCAGGTTGAAGAGGCAGCAGGTGGTGCTTCTACCGGGAGCAGGCGGCAGCTGGTGGTGCTGCTGCCGGAATGAGGAGGCAGCTGGTGGTGCTTGTGCCGGGAGGAGGAGGCAGCTGGTGGTGCTGCTGCCAGGATGAGGAGGCAGCTGGTGATACTTCTGCCTAGAGGATGATGCAGCGGCTGCTAGTTTGTTTTATGCAGTTCATTGTTGTCCACATGTCACTGGTAAAGGAGAATCCTGTGAACAGGCTCTCATCCTCTGCAGATATTGCAGATTCTGTAGGTGAGAGCAGGTCATCCATCGGTATAGCTTCAGCCATTGTCACTGGAGTAGGATACATGGTAAATGGGGGAGTTATCCTGCCGGCCTCTAGTTTCTCCCAGTTTATGGACTTGAAGAATGGATGACATGTGATGTTACTACAGCGATTCAGTCTCTCCTCTGGGTCTTTGCATAAGAGTCTTTCAAGGAGGTCCCTAATCTCTGGATGGAGATTGCTCGGATAGCATGGAGCATCATGCATGATAGACAGTGCAATCTTGCCAGAACGAAAGGGGTATATTCCAGTAGCCATTTCAAATAATACTACCCCGAATGAAAAGAGATCTACCATGTAGTTATATGGGAATTTACAGATAATCTCTGGAGCCATGTAACGCAGAGTCCCAGTTTTTCCTGAGATTTTCTTATCGCCATGGACATTCATCACAGAGAGGCCAAAATCTGCGATTTTCACATGGCCAGCTGCATCCAGAAGTATATTTTCTGTCTTAATGTCCCTGTGGACAATGCCTCTTGTGTGCAGGAACTGCAGCCCACAGAGTATTTCTGCTGCAAAAAATCTGGTAGTAGGAACATCAAATGGGCCTCTGCTCCGTATTAACTGGCAGAGGTCGCCCCCACTCAGGTACTCCATTACAAAGAATACATGGCCTGGTGTGTGGAAGGCAGCATATGTGTGCGGGAAGAGGGCACTCTCCCCAGTTATTTTCATCACCTCTTTCTCTACACACATGGAGTTTTTCTTAATGCTGTTCACTACTTTCCTTTTTTCTATTACTTTCACTGCCAGACGCTGTTTGTTGGTGGAATGGGACGCTAGGAACACCTTCCCGAAGCTACCTTCTCCAAGCTTTCTGTGGAAGGTCAAACTGGCCAGAAAGTGAGATGCAGCTGATGTCTCTGGGGTGCTGGCTACGGATATCACACTTGCCCCTGCTGATCTCTTCCTTTTGTGGCCAGTTTCCTCACTTGTGTGAGTTCTCTTTATGCCCCTCCGTCCAGATGCCTGGGGTATGATGGGCACGCTGGGTCCCTCGCCTGGGCTGTCACGATGTTCCTCCACTTTCTTTTTCTTACATGGTCCACTGTCCCCTGTCCCGTCTAAGGGTCTTTTAGTGGCCACTCTCTTAAGCATGTTGTCAGTTCTGCCACTGCTGGTCTTTCTCACCTTCCTCATATTTGGGGACTCATCTAAGGACTCTCTTTTTCTCTTATTTTGAAGAGACTTTGATGCTTTCTCAGATGACTGGTTCTCCTCACGCACCTGAATGTCTCCTGACATTATGATTTTGGAAACATCTCCTTTCTCCTCACATCCATCCTCCTCCTTCTTCCTCTTGCTAGGAGCCGCTAGCTCCTTTGTAGCGGACCCGTTGTTATTTGGTCGCTTTCTCTTTTTTGAACTCATATTGTCGAAACAATACAAAAATTTTGCCAAGGGCAAAGAAAAGCAGCTTCACACTGGAATAGGTGAAGATACACTAATGGAAATGAGGTTCGTGAGCCTCTGAGCCAGTAGCCAGTGACATCACAAAGCTTCGTGACATCATCAGCAGCATTGTGACATCATCATCAGCTGCTGTAGGCCCAGTGTCACTGCCTGCTACCTGCTGTCCCTATAATATAACCCAGTTTAATGTAAGAAAAGTCCCTAACAACCTTGGTGCTCTAGGATGAGAATTTTTGGGGCCATTATTGCACTTCCTTTTCCCTGGTAGAGTCAGGTGATAGTAAATACTATATATTATATTACCTTCCAATATTTGTTATTGAACCAAATAAGCCCTGCAGACTTATTTTTACACAGATTAATAAATTATAATTATTATGCAGTAACAGACAGGAAATAGCGTCAGTGCGTCAATAATGTATGTGGGGGGTCTTACAATCTATAGAGTAATATATGTACGTTACATTGTCAAATTAAAGTTACATTTTATTTCTCCCACATCTGCCTTCACTTTTATTACATGAATCATTTAAAAATACTTATTTTAATAATACACGTTTTTCACGCAATATTGATCCGCCAAATAAAATTCAAATGTTACTTTAGTAAAGACCGTTTATTAAAGGACCACTAAGCCTAACCTATAAATCTATCCCAATATGGGGGGTCATTCCGAACTGATCGCACGCTGCCATTTTTTGCAGCACAGCGATCAGGTCACTACTGCGTATGCACCGCAATGCGCATGCGCGTCGTACGGGTACAAAGCAGAACGTTGCTGAGCGATGAATTTAACGAAGAATCCATTCGTACAGCCGATCGCAAGTAGACTGACAGGAAGAAGGCGTTTGTGGATGGCAACTGACCGTTTTCTGGGAGTGGTTGGAAAAACACAGGCGTGTCCAAGCGTTTGCAGGGCGGGTGTCTGACGTCAATTTCGGGACCAGACAGGCTGAAGTGATCGCAAGGGCTGAGTAAGTTCAGACCTACTCAGAAACTGCACAAACTGTTTTTGCAGAGCTCGGCTGCACAGGCGTTCGCACACTTGCATAGTGACAATACACTCCCCTGTGGGCGGTGACTATGTGTTTGCACGGCTGCAAAACGTAGCTAGCGAGTGATCATCTCGGAATGACCCCCTTTGTTCTCTATGATCCCAAGAAAATTGGGTGTCCTGCTTCAAAGCAGTCTATTGCTCACTGGACCAGGCTTACTATCCAGCATGCTTACTCTACGGCAGGATTGCCGGTTTCTAAAGTACAGGCCCGCTCTACTAGGTCGGTGGGCGGCTGCCGTGGTGTTTTGGCTTTACAGCTCTGCTGAGCAGTTACTTGGTCGGGGTCGAACACGTTTGCTAAGTTCTACAAGTTCGATACTTTGGCCTCTGAGGACCTTCAATTTGGTCAATCAGTCCTGCAGGAACCTCAGCACTCTCCCACCCGGTTTGGGTGCTTTGGTACATCCCCATGGTACTAATGTGGACCCCAGTATTCTCTAGGACTTAAGAGAAAATAGGATTTTAATTACCTACCGGTAAATCCTTTTCTCACAGTCCGTAGAGGATACTAGGCGCACGCACGGCGCTTCGTGTTTCCTGCTCTGTTACTTCGTTAAGTTCTGTTGGTTCAGCTGTTGCTGTTTGGTTAGCATGGCTTTCCTCTTGTTTGTGTGTGCTGGTTCATATCTCACCACTGTTCTGTTACATCCTTCCTCAGGATATGTCCGTCTCCTCGGGCACAGTTTCTAGACTGAGTCTGGTAGGAGGGAGGAGCCTGTGCACACTATTGATTTCTTAAAGTGCCCAAGGCTCCTAGTGGACCCGTCTATACCCCATGGTACTAATGGGGACCCCAGTATCCTTTACGGACTACGAGAAAAGGATTTACCAGTAAAATCCTATTTATTTCACCTTTGTTGTACCTGATCAGGGATTGCTGCGAGTGTTTCCACAAGAGTCCTGTGCAGCAGTCAGCCTCGTATGACATAAGCCTCTCCAGTCATCCTGACTCCATGTAACCGGCAATGAATGATTGTACCGGCACCTGCCGTTTTCCATCACTGAGACTGAGGAGAGAAAATCTGGTCAACGTTGCAACATCACTACTTATATAGGGCCTGGTAATGCAGTGTGTATGGCCAGAGAAGAAAGGTGAAGCCTGATGAAGGATAAATGAGGTTAGAAGGTGACCGCTGTTGGTCTCTGTGTGTGGTCATCTTTTGACGTCATTACCAGGCTCCTACAATGCTTACTCCACCTAGTTATAGACTGACCACATCCTGGTCCCTCAGCACTCGGGCCAAATCTTTGTGTCCAGCTGTATAGAGATGTCCATATAGCTCTGGGAAGCAGTAAAAGCGCTTGTGCCCACAATTGTTTTTCCAGTGCACTTTCCTTCTATCAAGGAGGATATTCAATTAGCCGCAGTAAATTCCTATGGCTAGTGGACCCCCCTGGGGTGATATTCAGTTGACCCTGAGGTGCGGACGGTGGCAGCACTTATCTGAGTTCTCGTTTCACTTGCCAGAGGCAGGCGAAAGATAATCCACGATAACCAATCCTATCAGCCTCGTTTTTTTGCAAAAACACATAGGTCCGATAAAATAACAGGTGATATAATTGAATTGCTCAGTGCGAAACATCGGGTAAAAATCGTGATAATACTCCTTTTTTCTTCTTCTTTGCAATAAAATTTAGCAACTGAATATGCCCCTAAATCTTATGTCTACTGTACTCCCAAGTCGCAAGAACATGATAATGAGATATCTTTTATTTAGAAGCCATACAGTCATGGAGCGCCCCTAGCTTTCAAATGTAGACTTTTGTATGAAACACGTATGACCACTCGTGAAATCTACAGACATATCAGTGTGATAGGGATGATTAGGTAGTGGTCTGCTGTGCAGGAATACGCTGTCCCATGGTGCCTCGTATACCCCTTCTGTCTGTCTCTCCACAGGTGAGATGTCCCATCATGAGGTGCTGAACGCGGTGGGTGAAGGACACAGCGTCATCCTGTGCGGGCACAGTCATTCGGAGTGGGGATACCAGAAGGATCTCTGCGCTCAGGTCACGGAGGCTCTGGAGGGGAAGGTGGAGGTTGTTGTGTCAGAGGCAGGCTATGACCCTCTGTGGCTGATGTGAGGAACAATAAACCAAGGACGTCTGCTGTGTGTGTCTACGCAAGTTGTATAATGCATAACGTACCTTTCATAGGAGCAGAGACAGACTCACATTAGAGTCCTTTACACCTCATTACGTCTGAGTTGAGTTTTTGTTATTAAATTGTTATGCGCAGATTACATAGCGGTTTAAGGAGGATCATCCGTAATCTTCTTCTGCTGGAGAGAACGTCAGGGGCCTCACACAGGAACGTAACATTTGTCACATGGAATATGGCGCGGCCGCCATTTTCCCAAGAATTTGTGTGCGCAGTCGCCGGAAGCATTGTGTGGCCACCATGTTCCCGGAGACCAGCGCACATGCAGTAGATTTTGGCACAGTGCCAGAGACTACTTGAAACTGCGCCAAGGAGAGAGGGAGGGGCCTGCATGGAAGCTGCACACGGCTCCCTCCCTTATCCTGCCTCTGCACTTACTGTACTGTAACAGGTAACAGATCCCGCACCGGATGAGAAGCGGAGGCGCAGCAGCAGCGTTTTAAACTTGGCGCCAATTTGGCCGCCAATCAGAAGCGCCAGACGCGTTGTTTCAAATCCGGTGCCCTCCGCAAGCCAATCACGGCTCGCGGAGTGACGCCCAATCACAGGCAGGTGCAGCGAACCAATCGGTGCTTGCCGTGTCATAGGCCCCGCCCCCGGCGTGTGAAGTCAGACGCCGCTGGGAGGAGAAGAAGACAGGAGGGCATGCTGAAGAGCGGCGAAGAGTCGGGCGGTGCCAGGAAGAAGACGCCGCGGATGGAGTTCCTGAGGCCGCGGAAGAGGCCTGAAGACACGGGCAGCACCAGAGAAGATGTCCTGCGGCGGCTGGACGCGGAGAGTCGACGGCGGCCAGGACGGGCCAGCTGCAGAAGAGTGAAGAAGAGTGCCGGAGAGGTCACCAGGGGTGGGAAGTAAAGAGCTAATGATGCTCCCCCTTGGTGCCTCTCCCACCGGGTCAGGTAGGCCCTTCTAAGGTGCCACTGCTACCCCCACCCCTACTCCCTCCCTAGACCACCAGGGATCGGGCACTAGACCCGTGGGGGACAGTCTGGCCACAGGTCTGTGGCGCAGCAGGCGGGCACTAGGCCCGAGGGGTAATATCAGGCATTAGGCCTGTGGCTATATTAGAGGGCATTAGGCCCTAGTTCAGTTGCAGCCGCTAAGGATATAAGGTGACCCAGGGCATTAGGCCCAGGTCACCCAACAGGCCCAAGTTAGGTGGGCGCTAGGCCCGCGAGTAAAGTCAGGCCTCTGGCCTGTGTTCATTTAGGGGAGGGGGGCAGTAGGCCCAAGTAAGGGAAGGTGGGTAGGCTGCGTGGCACCCCCTTCTGGTAATCTGAAGTAGGTAATTAAAGGGACAGCACCGTTGTAATTACTCGCACTGTTATTGTGATTCGTGATGTGTGTTTCCGTGCAGGGCCAAGGTTGTTAAGTTTGTGTCTAGTTTTGTTGCCCTGCACACACACGGTTAGTTTGAGGGCTCTGCTGTTGTTGTTGGCAGTGGCGTAACTAGGGGCCCGCAGCCACTGCAATCGCTTGGAGGCACGCAGGGCTGCGGTGCGGGGTGGTCTTCAGTATGCCGGCTGTCGGGATCCTGGCACACAGTATACCGGCGCCGGGATCACGACAGCCAGCATACCGACACTTATTCTCCCTCTGGGGGTCCACGACCCCCCTGGAGGGAGAATAAAATAGTACCCGCAGCGTGGCGAGCGCAGGGAGCCCGCAAGGGGCTCATTTGTGCTTGCCACAATGTCGGTATGCCGGCGGTTGGGCTCCCGGCACCGGTATGCTGGTCGCCGGGAGCCCGACCACCGGCATACCATACTACACCCGCGGTGCGCCCTAGCTGCCGCCACTGGTTTCTGCTGGGAAGGAGGGACATGGAGGGCACAGCGCGCGCCTTTCCTGTGTATCCCTCCTGGGTCTCCGGCGGCAGCGGCGTGTCTACTAAATGAAGTGCCGGTTCGTGAGCCAATCAGAGCTCACGAACTGGCACTTCATTTAACACGCCGGAGACGCAGGAGGGACACACAGGAGAGGTGCGTGCTGTGCCCTCCTTCTCGAATCGCACAGCAGCAGGGGAGCCCGGAAGGGTTTGTGTGTGGGGGGGAATGGTGTACCTGGCACTGGGGGAGCATATTTGGCACTGGAGGGGGAGGCATATTTGGCACTGGGTATGGGCACATTTGGCACTGGGAGAGGGCATATTTGGCACTTGGGGGGGCTATTTGGCACTTGGGGGGGCTATTTGGCACTGGCGGAGGGCATATTTGGCACTGGGGGAGGGCATATTTGGCACTTGGGGGGGCTATTTGGCACTGGGGGGGCATATTTGGCACTGAGGGTCATATTTGGCACTGGGGGGTATATGTGTACCTGGCACTGGGGGAGGGGGCATATTTGGCACTGAGGGTATATGTGTACCTGGCACTGGGGGGGGGGGCTATATTTGGCACTGGGGCATATGTGTATCTGGCACTGTGGGGGAATATCTGGCACTGGGGGCATATGTGGCACTGGGAGCACAGCCCTAGCAACAAGTATTACCCCCTGGTTACAAGCACAACACCTAGCATGAAATCCCTGGCAACAAGCATTACCTCCTAACAGGGGCGTCAGAACACTTATAGGTTGGGGGGGGGCAAGGGGCAGTGCCACCAGGGAGGAGGAGACAATACTATGGGGACGAACAGTGGCGGAACTAGCGAGCGGTGTCCCAGGTGCGACAAAATGCTTTGGGCCCCCCCCCCCCACATACCATCCAAGTCCACCCCCTCACCCCTGGAGAGGATCTGGTGAGGGGGACCTGCTCAGGGCCAGAGAAATGGATACCTAGCGACAGTGCCATAACTAGACATTTTAGTACTGTGTGCAAGAAACGGCATCAAAGCCCCCCCGTCCATGCAAAACTGGGGCAGTGCCCACCATAGGCGCGCGCAAAAAAATATAAGGGCGTGGCTTCGTGGAGAAGGGGTGTGGCCACAACATAATACCAATTCATATAACGGTGCACAGTAGTCTCCATTATTAAAATTACACCGCACAGTAGCACCACTACACCAGGTAGAGACCCTTTTACATCTTACGGCGGACAGATTCCCCTTGTTACACCTTACGGCTGACAGCGTCCCCCTTTTTACACATTACGGCAGACAGCGTCCCCCTTTTTACACATTACAGCAGACAGCATCCCCTTTTTACACATTACGGCAGACAGCATACACTTTTTACACATAATGGCAGACAGCGTGCCCTCGTTACACATAGCGGCAGACAGCGTCCCTCTTTTTACACATTATGGCAGACAGCGTCCCCCTTTTTACACATTACGGCAGACAGCGTCCCCCTTTTTACACATTACGGCAGACAGCGTCCCCCTTTTTACACATTACGGCAGACAGAGTCCCCCTTTTTACACATTACGGCAGACAGCGTCCCCCTTTTTATACATTACGGCAGACAGCGTCCCCCTTTTTACACATTACGGCAGACAGCACCCCCCTTTTTACACATTAAGGCAGACAAGAAAGAAAGAAAGAAAGAAAGAAAGAAAGAAAGAGAAAGAATGAATGAATTATACTTACTGTCTCCGCTGGCAGTCAGGCTCCTCGGGCAGCTTCTTATAACAGAGATCCCGGGCAGGGGAGAGGGAGGTGGAGGAGGGAGCCGCAGCAGCGCTGTGTTATTGGTGGAGGTGCTGCTGCTGCTGTCCCTGTCCTTCAGCATAGGCTGTCCTCCACCGCTGTGTCTGCTTATTTTTTTAAAAAAAAGGTGTATACAGGGCTTATTTATCAAAATGGTAAAATTATAGACAATACTATTACATGCAAACATCAGGTGCTACCTGATAATACTACTCCAAGCTAAGCTATTTTTAATATCTCAACCTCCTTCCATAACAAAGTCCCTGAATTATATATATATTTATTTATTTATATATATATATATTTAATTCTTGGTGCTTTTTAATTACTTATATAGATTTTTTTTTGTATTTTTTAGAGTGCTTTTATATAGGTGACCAATTGTCGTATTGTTCTTTTTTGCATCACTCATTTTAAGTATTGTCATTCATGTATCCCGGAGTGGTTTGGATACAATAAGAACTCTTTTGGCACAACCAAAATATTTGTTTGCATGTAATACAGGTTGAGTATCCCATATCCAAATATTCCAAAATACGGAATATTCCGAATTACGGACTTTTTTGAGTGAGAGTGAGATAGTGAAACATTTGTTTTTTTATGGCTCAATGTACACAAACTTTGTTTAATAAACAATGTTATAAAAAATATTGTATTAAATGACCTATAGGCTGTGTGTATAAGGTGTATATGGTATATAAATGCATTCTGTGCTTAGATTTAGGTCCCATCACCATGATATCTCATTATGGTATGCAATTATTTCAAAATACAGAAAATCCCATATCCAAAATACCCCTGGTACCAAGCATTTTGGATAAGGGAGACTCAACCTGTAGTATTGTCTATAATTTTACCATTTTGAGAAATAAACCCTGTATACACCTTTTTTTTTAAAAAAAAATAAGCAGACTCTGTGTATTTTGATGCCACCAAAATGGTCGCTTAGAGTTAACTTCTCATCTTTTCCATATATATATATATATATATATATATATATACACACATATATATATATATATATATATATATATACACACACAGACACACACAATATTTGCAGGGTCAGGGGGTTTCCATATAAGTGCATTTTACACACACACACACACACACACACACACACATGTATTTTTATATGACGTACATATATGGAACCCCCACCCTCCCCTACAAGCCCTGCATTTGCCATTGGAGAGGGTGATAGAGGGAGGGAGTGGGTGGGAGCGGGGGAGACTCTTACCTGTCACAAGCCAGCCACAGGTCTGTAATGAAGGGAAGGCAGGCACTTCTCTTCATTAGGCCACGCCCCCTATACACCCGCGAATCGCGGCACTTCTCTAAGAGGGGCGGAAGGACGGGCAGCACCGTTGAAAACTTGGTCTGGGAGCAGGAGTGGCTGCACATTGCACACAGCCGCATCCTCCTCCTGCTGCTGCCCAGTTCCTGCCTGCACGGAGGTGATGTGCGGTCTTTCAGCTGATCGCACATCGCTCCTCTTTTATATCGGCGGCGGCGTCTGTCATATTTTGGGGGGGGCGAGCTGCCCCCTTGCCCCCCCCCCCCCCATTCCGACGCCTCTGATTGTAGCTGACCCCATGATGAAGGTTTGACCACCGAAACGGGCCGTAGGGATGGCTGTGTATTCACCGATGGACTCTATTCCACTTACCACTGATGAGTATAAGCACTGTCCATACCACCAGCGGCTGGGAGCAGTGGGAGGCGGCTGGGAGCAGTGGGAGGCGGGAGCAGACTGGCAGGTCAGTGAGGAGGGAGAGAGCTGCTGCGGCTGAGCATGCGCATCTAGCAGCTCTCCCCGGACTTTCTCTATGCAGAGAGCTATGTATCTCTCTGCTCCTGCAGTAGCTCCGTGGTCGCGGTCGCGGCTTTTGCTGAGATGGAGACACTGCTGTCTCTGTCTCACAAATAAACATTTGGCTCATCAGGGGGGTTCCAGGTACTCGGAAACCCCCCCTGCGTGCGCTGCTGTCTATATACATACATATCTATATGTAGTTATACTAGTCCAGTGCAGTTTTATTGTTTATATGTAATAACTTCTGCATTGTTCATGTGACTGAGTGTGCCTGTATCTGATGTGTGGGATTCCATTCTCCTGGATCACATATTGCTATCACTGTATTCTGTACCCTGAGGAGCTAGGTGCGTCAAGGTCTCATATACAGTATATATAGTGTTACACAGAATATACGATTTGGTATTTGTTCTGTGTGTTTCCGTCACCTCATACCGCTTAAATCCTCTGTTTTGTGTCCTGTGATTACTGTCGCATAACACGGGTTTATTTGCAGGTTTTCTGTTTGTCTGGCTGTGATGTACTGTTACGCCCTAAGGCTACACTCCTTATAATGTCTGCCACACAGGGTGGGAAATCCGCGGGCGCTTCTGCATCCTGCAGTACTGGCGCCACGGAATTACCTGAGGGAGAAGTTTTAGCTGGTGGTTCAGGCGCTGAGTGCCATACACCCAGTCAACCTGCAGCATCTGTGGCCAATCAGGACCCACCTTGGGCAGTGTTCTCAAGTATGCTGATTACACTTGTAACACGTCTTACGCCCCCTGTGGGACCTCCTGTGCCATTGCAGCCACATGTTGTCCCTGTAGTTAATCCGCCTTGGGTGGACACTCTGTCTACACAATTACAATTAAATCAATCTTTGGTTAGACAAAGGTCTACCCCACGCCCCTCTAGGGCCAAGGGGTTATCTAAGCGGGCTATTTCTTCCTCCCAATCCACTAATATTTCAGATATTTCTACCGATGAGGATGGGGAATATACTGATCCGTCAGACACTCATACAGTTGCTTCTGATGAGGAATCTACAACCCAGGTTGATGTTCCTGACCTGGTGGGGGCTATTAAGCTAATTCTTCAAATAGATGATGACATTGAGCCTACTACTACGTCTAAGAAACCTGATAAAAACATTAGAAGGTATGTGCAGGATGCTTACCTGCACATACCTATTACCATGTCGCATCAGCAATATCTGCGGTTTGCTATTGGCAACCTACATTATCAATTCCGGGCACTGCCTTTTGGATTGACCACGGCCCCTCGGATCTTCAACAAGCCATGACGGCTGTGATGACGGCTCTTCTCTGCCGTCAGGGAATCAGGATCCTGCCGTATCTGGACGACTTGCTGATCCTGGCGAACTCCCAAGAGGTTCTCATCAGTCATCTGGAACCGACAGTCCAATTCCTACTAGCTCACGGGTGGCTCATCAACTGGAAAAAGTCCTCGATGGTCCCTGCTCAGAGCATGGTGCACCTGGGGGCACTACTGGACACACACAGCCAACGATTGTTTCTGTCCCCAGAGAGAGTCCTGAAACTTTAGGACAGGATCAGATATTTCCTCTCTAGCCTAAGAGTGTCGATACACTCGGCGATGCAAGTACTAGGCCTCATGGTGTCGGCTTTCGACATGGTAGAGTACGCTCAATTTCACTCTAGCTCCCTGCAGAGGTTAATTCTTTCCAAGTGGGATGGCCTGCCTCATCGGATCAGGTCTCAAATTATCTCCTTGACTCCGGAGGTTCATCTGTCACTAAGCTGGTGGCACCAGGACCAACAGCTGAGCAGGGGTCATCTCTTCTGGATCTCCAACTGGGTCCTCCTAACAACGGATGCCAGTCTGCAGGGTTGGGGTGCAGTGTTGGAGCAACACTCTCTCCAGGGTCGGTGGACTAGGGAGGAATCTCTCCTCCCGATAAGCATTCTGGAATTGCGGGCAGTGTTCAATGCGTTGACACTGGCCTTGCCTCTAGTACAGAATAGGCCTGTACAAGTACAATCAGACAATGCCGATTTCCTCAGTCGTCAGAACGTTCACCTGGAAGTCTTTCAACTCCTAATGGATAAGTGGGGCCTACCAGACGTGGACCTAATGGCGTCTCGACACAATCACAAGGTTCCGGTCTTTGGATCAAGGACAAGGGATCCTCAAGCAGCGTTCGTGGATGCAATGGCAATTCCATGGAACTTTCGACTGCCATACGTGTTCCCTCCAGTGTCACTCCTGCCCAGGGTTCTACGGAAGTTCAAGCAAGAAAGAGGAATACTACTTCTAGTCGCTCCAGCATGGCCCAGAAGGCATTGGTTCTCAGACCTGCAGGGTCTATCGATAGAGCGTCCACGTCTACTTCCTCAACGCCCAGACCTCCTCATTCAGGGCCCTTGTGTCTATCCAGACCTGGCCAGACTGGCTTTGATGGCGTGGCTCTTGAAGCTTCACTCCTGAGGGCCAAGGGATTCTCTGTGGTGGTTATTCAAACTATGTGGAAGGCCCGCAAACCGGCTTCTGCACAGATTTATTACAGGGTCTGGAACTCTTACTTCACATGGTGTGCTGCTAAGAATTATGATGCCTATTCATTCAGTACTTCTAGGCTTTTGGCCTTTCTGCAACAAGGCCTAGATTTAGGCCTTCGTTGGCCTTCCCAAAGGGTCATAGCTCTGCCTTGGTGTGGGTTCAGAAGAAAATTATGTCTGTGGATCTTAAATGTCTTACACTTAAGGTCACGTTTTTACTGGCTATTGCCTCTGCTAGGAGGGTGTCGGACTTAGGCCCATTGTCCTGTCGTCCACGCTTTCTGATTTTTCACCGTGACCAGGCAGTTCTTAGAACTCACCCTGGTTATCTACCTAAGGTTGTATCCTCTTTTCATCTTAACCAAGAGATTGTGGTTCCGGCCTTTATCTCTTCTGGTTTGTCCTCCAAAGAGCGGTCTTTGGATGTGGTACGGGCTCTACGTATTTACGTAGAGAGGACTGCCTCCCTCAGGAGGTCAGATACCCTTTTTGTACTTTTTGGTTTTCACAAACGTGGCTGGCCTGCAAATAAGCAAACCTTTGCCAGATGGATAAGAATGGTGATTGCACTAGCTTATGCACAGGCTCTTGCTGCTATCAAAGCACATTCTACCCGGTCTGTTGGACCTTCTTGGGCAGCCCGACGAGGCGCGTCTGCTGAACAATTGTTCAAGGTGGCTACAGGGTCCTCTGTGAACACGTTCATCAGGTTCTATGCCTTTGGTACTTCCGACTCCCGGGATGCTTCCTTTGGACGCCGGGTTCTTGTACCCGCTACAGTGCATCCCCTCCCATGAGGAACTGCTTTAGGACATGTCCGATGTTATTTCCTGTGGAATACTAGTGTACCCCGCTGCAGAAAAGGAGATTTATGGTAGACTTACTATAGTTAAATTTCCTTCTGCGAGGTACACTGGATTCCACAGGGCGCCCACCCTGACGCACTTAGCTTCTTTGGGTTTATATGGCATTAGCCCAGAGGTTCCCAAACTGTGTGCCGTAGCTGCCTGGGGTGCCTCGGGACCCATGCAGGGGTGCCCTGGGTTGGTGGTCCAGGACCAATTCAAATTATTCATGGTCAATATAATAGGCAAAGCCAGTGCTGGTGGCTGCCAGTCATAAAATATGTGGCCAAACAGAAGCAAATCTTGTCCCTCACCACACAACTGACCCTAAGGATGACATATAAACGCGATCTATTTAATGTAATATTTCTTTCTAAACTTCTCAATAAGAATTTTTTTATCCTAGGGGTGCCATGAAAAAAATTCTGATATTCTAGGGCGCGTGATTCAAAAAAGTTTGGAAACCACTGCATTAGCCGCTAGTCCCTTCTCCTGTGATGAGAATGTGGTTCTATGTGACTAACATCTACCATCTCTTTTACCTGCTACTGCATTGGACTGGTTAACAAAACTGAGATCCAGTGCCTGGAGGCGGGGTTATAGAGGAGGTGGTGCAATGCATTCTGGGAATAGTCAAAGCTTTAGCCTGTTGGTGCCTCCGATCAAGATCCAACTCTACACCCCAATGTTATTCCCTGTGGAATCCAGTGTACCTCGCAGAAAGAGATTTAACTATGGTAAGTCTTCCATAAATCTCCTTTTCCCTGTGAAACCCAGTGTACCTTGCAGAAAAAGAGTTAACAATGGTAAGTCTACCAAAACTCTTACTATTTAGTGTGTGTTTTCTGCAAATATGGCTGGCAAAGGTTTTTACCTGTAAAAATTGTTCAATTAAGTTTACACAGACTTCAACTGATATATCCTTATATTGTGAAGAGTGTTCTCAGGAAACGGCTTCACAAGTTACTCCCAGTGCAAAGGACACGGCTCCAGGTTGGTTATCCACCTTTACCAGGGTCATGTCCAATATCTCTTCGGAGCTGGCTGCAGCCAGGATGGATAGAGCGGATTTTTGGGTGCACACACTTCAGGCTTCTGAACCCGCCTCGGCTCAGACCCTAGCAAGGCCGGTCGAAAGGTTTAGCATCGGCAATGACATCTGCCAATCAAACTTTAGCTTGTGTTTCTCAGCCGGTGCCTAAGAAACATCAATGTGTTACAGTCATACGACTCTGACAGTGATATGCCGCAGCTGGTGGAGGATGAATTTGTGCAGGAGCCTGAGAAAAACACGCCTCAGGAGGACGACACCGGTCCTCACGGGGTTGACGCGCTCATACTGGCGCTACGGGAGGTCCTATAGATTCCTGATTCGGATCCTGCAACGACCCAACCTTCATTCTTTAGACTGAAGCTGAAGACTTCAGCCACTTGTCCTATTACACGTGAGTTGGATACCCAGTTCGCTGAAGCCTGGAAGAATCCAGATGCAAAGTTTCAGGAAACAAAGAGACTACTTACCACATATCCTTTTCCGTCTGAGAAATGGCAACTGTGGGAAACTCCACCCACAGTGGACCCGTCAGTGTCCAGATTATCCAAGAAAATTGTACTCCCAGTTCCACGGGCTATGGCTCTCAAGGAGTTGAACAGTTGAATAGGCGTTTTTGCTAATTTAACACGATGTGCGTATATGTGTGTGTCTCAGGCCGATGTGCGTATATGTGTGTGTGACAGCCAATGTGCGTGGGGGTGCCAGGCCGCTGTGCGTATATTTGTGTAAGTCAGCCGCTGTGTGTGTGGGTACCAGGCCACTGTGCATATATGTGTGTGTGTGTCAGGCCACTGTGTGTAGATGTGTGCATGTATGTGTCAGGCCACTGTGCATATATGTGTGTAAGTCAGCCGCTGTGCATGTGTGTGCCAGGCCACTGTGCGTATATGTGTGTGAGTGCCAGGCCGCTGTGCGTATATGTGTGTGTGTGTCAGGCAGCTGTGCATATATGTGTGTGTGTCAGGCCACTGTGTGTAGATGTGTGCATATATGTGTGTAAGTCAGCCGCTGTGTGTGTGTGTGCCAGGCCACTGTGTGTATATGTGTGTGTGTCAGGCTGCTGTGCATATATGCGTGTGTCTCAGGCCGCTGTGCGTATGTGTGTGTTAGGCCGCTGTGTGTCAGGCCACTGTGTGTATATGTGTATGCCAGGCTGCTGTGCTGTGTGTAATGTTACTGGCATTAGGAGGAGGTAGAAAAACATTTGCTGTCGGCTGTAACAATAATCTACTGTAAACCTGTGTGTATGTAGCAAATAAAACATTGGGAATTTTGTCATATTTTGATCAAAACATTTAAGCTTGCAGCCCACGTCAGGGGCCCCAACCATTCTGCTAGTCTCTACACTAGCCTATATGCTCAGCTCACCATTACATTGCAGTTACATGTACTCCCCTCCTAGCTACAGAGGGGTACATCTATACAGAGCTGGCGTGTGAGCCGCACCTAATTAGTCCTATCATAGCCTTAATTGTAAGCTGACATGATAGCACTAGGCAAAATATTTTCAAACAAAAAAGAAAATAAATATGCCCACACTCGGTGTTACCCATATTGTACATGGTACCAGCTGCGTGGCAGTATTAATGCCATATATTTATATAAAACTGAAAGACATTTTATGTGGGCTGTAACAATAATATACTGCAAATCTGTGTGCATATAGCAAACAAATTATAGGGGTTTTTATCATGTTTTGATCAAAATATTTAAGCTTGCAGCCCACGTCAAGGGACCCCAATATCCTGCAAGTCCCTCACCTGGCCTATATGCATTTAGGCAGCAGGTGGTGCTTCTACCGGGAGCAGGCGGCAGCTGGTATTGCTACTGCCAGGTTGAAGAGGCAGCAGGTGGTGCTTCTACCGGGAGCAGGCGGCAGCTGGTGGTGCTGCTGCCGGGATGAGGAAGCAGCTGGTGGTGCTTGTGCCGGGAGGAGGAGGCAGCTGGTGGTGCTGCTGCCAGGATGAGGAGGCAGCTGGTGATACTTCTGCCTAGAGGATGATGCAGCGGCTGCTAGTTTGTTTTATGCAGTTCATTGTTGTCCACATGTCACTGGTAAAGGAGAATCCTGTGAACAGGCTCTCATCCTCTGCAGATATTGCAGATTCTGTAGGTGAGAGCAGGTCATCCACCGGTATAGCTTCAGCCATTGTCACTGGAGTAGGATACATGGTAAATGGGGGAGTTATCCTGCCGGCCTCTAGTTTCTCCCAGTTTATGGACTTGAAGAATGGATGACATGTGATGTTACTACAGCGATTCAGTCTCTCCTCTGGGTCTTTGCATAAGAGTCTTTCAAGGAGGTCCCTAATCTCTGGATGGAGATTGCTCGGATAGCATGGAGCATCATGCATGATAGACAGCGCAATATTGCCAGAACGAAAGGGGTATATTCCAGTAGCCATTTCAAATAATACTACCCCGAATGAAAAGAGATCTACCATGTAGTTATATGGGAACTTACAGATAATCTCTGGAGCCATGTAACGCAGAGTCCCAGTTTTTCCTGAGATTTTCTTATCGCCATGGACATTCATCACAGAGAGGCCAAAATCTGCGATTTTCACATGGCCAGCTGCATCCAGAAGTATATTTTCTGTCTTAATGTCTCTGTGGACAATGCCTCTTGTGTGCAGGAACTGCAGCCCACAGAGTATTTCTGCTGCAAAAAATCTGGTAGTAGGAACATCAAATGGGCCTCTGCTCCGTATTAATTGGCAGAGGTCTCCACCACTCAGGTACTCCATTACAAAGAATACATGGCCTGGTGTGTGGAAGGCAGCATATGTGTGCGGGAAGAGGGCACTCTCCCCAGTTATTTTCATCACCTCTTTCTCTACACACATGGAGTTTTTCTTAATGCTGTTCACTACTTTCCTTTTTTCTATTACTTTCACTGCCAGACGCTGTTTGTTGGTGGAATGGGACGCTAGGAACACCTTCCCGAAGCTACCTTCTCCAAGCTTTCTGTGGAAGGTCAAACTGGCCAGAAAGTGAGATGCAGCTGATGTCTCTGGGGTGCTGGCTACGGATATCACACTTGCCCCTGCTGATCTCTTCCTTTTGTGGCCAGTTTCCTCACTTGTGTGAGTTCTCTTTATGCCCCTCCGTCCAGATGCCTGGGGTATGATGGGCACGCTGGGTCCCTCGCCTGGGCTGTCACGATGTTCCTCCACTTTCTTTTTCTTACATGGTCCACTGTCCCCTGTCCCGTCTAAGGGTCTTTTAGTGGCCACTCTCTTAAGCATGTTGTCAGTTCTGCCACTGCTGGTCTTTCTCACCTTCCTCATATTTGGGGACTCATCTGAGGACTCTCTTTTTCTCTTATTTTGAAGAGACTTTGATGCTTTCTCAGATGACTGGTTCTCCTCACGCACCTGAATGTCTCCTGACATTATGATTTTGGAAACATCTCCTTTCTCCTCACATCCATCCTCCTCCTTCTTCCTCTTGCTAGGAGCCGCTAGCTCCTTTGTAGCGGACCCGTTGTTATTTGGTCGCTTTCTCTTTTTTGAACTCATATTGTCGAAACAATACAAAAATTTTGCCAAGGGCAAAGAAAAGCAGCTTCACACTGGAATAGGTGAAGATACACTAATGGAAATGAGGTTCGTGAGCCCCTGAGCCAGCAGCCAGTGACATCACAAAGCTTCGTGACATCATCAGCAGCATTGTGACATCATCATTAGCTGCTGTAGGCCCAGTGTCACTGCCTGCTACCTGCTGTCCCTATAATATAACCCAGTTTAATGTAAGAAAAGTCACTAATAACCTTGGTGCTCTAGGATGAGAATTTGTGGGGCCATTATTGTACTTCCTTTTCCATGGTAGAGTCAGGTGATAGTAAATACTATATATTATATTACCTTCCAATATTTGTTATTGAACCAAATAAGCCCTGCAGACTTATTTTTACACAGATTAATAAATTATAATTATTATGCAATAACAGACAGGAAATAGCGTCAGTGCGTCAATAATGTATGTGGGGGGTCTTACAATCTATAGAGTAATATATGTACGTTACATTGTCAAATTAAAGTTACATTTTATTTCTCCCACATCTGCCTTCACTTTTATTACATGAATCATTTAAAAATACTTATTTTAATAATACACGTTTTTCACGCAATATTGATCCGCCAAATAAAATTCAAATGTTACTTTAGTAAAGACCGTTTAATAAAGGACCACTAAGCCTAACCTATAAATCTATCCCAATATGGGGGGTCATTCTGAACTGATCGCACGCTGCCATTTTTTGCAGCGCAGCGATCAGGTCACTACTGCGTATGCACCGCAATGCGCATGTGCGTCGTACGGGTACAAAGCAGAACGTTGCTGAGCGATGAATTTAACGAAGAATCCATGCGTACAGCCGATCGCAAGTAGACTGACAGGAAGAAGGCGTTTGTGGATGGCAACTGACCGTTTTCTGGGAGTGTTTGGAAAAACGCAGGTGTGTCCAAGCGTTTGCAGGGCGGGTGTCTGACGTCAATTCCGGGACCAGACAGGCTGAAGTGATCGCAAGGGCTGAGTAAGTTCAGACCTACTCAGAAACTGCACAGGCGTTTGCACACTTGCAAAGCGAAAATACACTCACCCATGGGCGGCGACTATGCGTTTGCACGGCTGCAAAAAGTAGCTAGCGAGTGATCATCTCGGAATGACCCCCTTTGTTCTCTATGATCCCGAGAAAGGGCCGTATTCCGAGTTGTTCGCTCGCTAGCTGCTTTTAGCAGCATTGCATACGCTAAGCCGCCGCCCTCTGGGAGTGTATCTTAGTTTAGCAGAATAGCGAACGAAAGATTAGCAGAACTGCTACTAAAAAATTCCTTGCAGTTTCTGAGTAGCTCCAGACCTACTCCTAGACTGCGATCACCTCGGTCCGTTCAGTTTCTGGTTTGACATCACAAACACGCCCTGCGTTCGGCCAGCCACTCCTGCATTTTTACCTGGTACGCCTGCGTTTTTTAGCACACTCCCTGAAAACGGCCAGTTTCCATCCAGAAACACCCATTTCCTGACAATCACACTACAATCACTCGAGCAATGAAAAAACGTCGATCGAGCTTGTGTAAATCTACAAAGTTTTGTGTGAAAGTACTTAGCGCGTGCACATTTTTGCAATTTTTTCACTTGATCGCTGCACTGTGAAAATCGGCAGCGAGCGAACAACTCGGAATGACCACCAAAATTGGGTGTCCTGCTTCAAAGCAGTCTATTGCTCGCTGGAGCAGGCTTACTATCCAGCATGCTTACTCTACGGCAGGATTGCCGGTTTCTAAAGTACAGGCCCGCTCGACTAGGTCGGTGGGCGGCTGCCGGGGTGTCTCGGCTTTACAGCTCTGCTGAGCAGTTACTTGGTCGGGGTCGAACACGTTTGCTAAGTTCTACAAGTTCGATACTTTGGCCGCTGAGGACCTTCAATTTGCTCAGTAAGTTCTGCAGGAATCACAGCACTTTCCCACCCGGTTTGGGAGCTTTGGTACATCCCCATGGTACTAATGTGGACCCCAGTATTCTCTAGGACGTAAGAGAAAATAGTATTTTAATTACCTACCGGTAAATCCTTTTCTCGCAGTCCGTAGAGGATACTGGGCGCACGCACTGTGCTTCGTGTTTCCTGCTCTGTTACTTTGTTAAGTATTATTATTGGTTCAGCTGTTGCTGTGTTTGGTTAGCATGGCTTTCCTCTTGGTTGTGTGTGCTGGTTCATATCTCACCACTGTTCTGTTACATCCTTCCTCAGGATATGTCCGTCTCCTCGGGCACAGTTTCTAGACAGAGTCTGGTAGGAGGGGCATAGAGGGAGGAGCCAGTGCACATTATTGATTTCTTAAAGTGCCCAAGGCTCCTAGTGGACCCGTCTATACCCCATGGTACTAATGTGGACCCCAGTATCCTCTACGGACTACGAGAAAAGGATTTACCAGTAAAATCCTATTTATTTCACCTTTGTTGTACCTGATTAGGGATTGCTGCGATTGATTGTTTCCACAAGAGTCCTGTGCAGCAGTCAGTCTCGTATGACATAAGCCTCTCCAATCATCCTGACTCCATGTAACCGGCAATGAATGATTATACCGGCACCTGCCGTTTTCCATCACTGAGACTGAGGAGGGATAATCTGGTCAACGCTGCCACATTACTACTTATATAGGGCCTGGTAATGCAGTGTGTATGGCCAGAGAAGAAAGGTGAAGCCTGATGAAGGATAAATGAGGTTAGAAGGTGACCGCTGTTGGTCTCTGTGTGTGGTCATCTTTTGACGTCATTACCAGGCTCCTACAATGCCACTTCACCTAGTTATAGACTGACCACATCCTGGTCCCTCAGCACTCGGGCCAAATCTTTGTGTCCAGCTGTATAGAGATGTCCATATAGCTCCGGGCAGCTGTAAAAGCGCTTGTGCCCACAATTGTTTTTCCAGTGCACTTTCCTTCTATTAAGGGGTATATTCAATTAGCTGCAGTAATTCACTACGGCTAGTGGACCCCCTGGGGGGATATTCAGTTGACCCTGAGGTGCCGCCGGTGGCAGCCTTTATCGGAGTTCTCGCTTTACTTGCCAGAGGCAGGCGAAAGATAATCCCCGATAACCAATCCCATCAGCCTTGTTTTTTTGCAAAAACACATAGGTCCGATAAAATAACAGGTGCTATAATTGAATTGCTCAGTGCGAAACATCGGGTAAAAATCGTGATAATACTCCGTTTTTTTTTCTTTGCAATAAAATTTAGCAATTGAATATGCCCCTAAATCTTACGTCTACTGTACTCCCAAGTCGCAAGAACATAATAATGAGATATCTTTTATTTAGAAGCCATACAGTCATGGAGCGCCCCTAGCTTTCAAATGTAGACTTTTGTATGAAACACGTATGACCACTCGTGAAATCTACAGACATATCAGTGTGATAGGGATGATTAGGTAGCGGTCTGCTGTACAGGAATACGCTGTCCCATGGTGCCTGGTATACCCCTACTGTCTGTCTCTCCGCAGGTGACATGTCCCATCACGAGGTGCTGGACACGGTGGGTGAAGGATGCAGCGTCATCCTGTGCGGGCACAGCAATGCAGAGCGGGGGTATCTGCAGGACCTCTGCGCTCAGATAACGGAGGCTCTGGAGGAGAAGGTGGAGGTTGTTGTGTCAGAGGCAGGCTATGACCCTCTGTGGCTGATGTGAGGAACAATAAACCAAGGACGTCTGCTGTGTGTGTCTACACAAGTTGTATAATGCATAACGTACCTGTCATAGGAGTTCGTCTGAGTTGAATTTTTGTTATTAAATTGTTAAATGTTATTTAATTGTTATGCGCAGATTACCCAGCGGTTTAAGCGGTTTAAAACAAAACTCTGACCCGAACACTCCCTCTAACTACCGTCCCATCTCTCAGCTCCCATGCCCCTGCAAGCTACTGGAGAGACTTGCCTACACTCACCTCACACACTTTCTTAACTCACACAGCCTACTGGACCCACTTCAGTCAGGATTTCGTGCCCAACACTCCACAGAGACAGCACTGACTAAGGTAGTGAATGATTTGGTCACTGCTAAATCTAAAGGACATTACTCTCTACTTATTCTCCTTGATCTCTCTGCTGCTTTTGACACTGTTGACCACTCTCTTCTCATACAAACACTACAATCCCTAGGTATTCAGGACACAGACCTTTCTTGGTTCTCATCCTACCTATCTAATCGCTCCTGCAGTGTTCGTTTCTCTGATTCCACCTCTCCTTCCCTACCTCTCTAAGTTGGAGTACCGCAAGGCTCAGTCCTAGGTCCTCTGCTTTTCTCTATCTATACCACATCTCTTGGCAAACTAATCAACTCTTTCGGATTTCAGTACCATCTGTATGCGGATGATACTCAAATCTACCTATCCTCCCCTGATTTGTCACCATCTGTATTGGGCCGTGTCACTGAATGCCTTTCTGCCATTTCATCTTGGATGACATCTCGCCACCTCAAACTTAATTTTTCCAAAACAGAATTAATTATATTTCCACCGGCCAATAGTAGTTTCCAACCTGATATCTCTATCACTGTTGAGAACTCTGCAATCACCCCTACCCCGCAAGCTCGCTGCCTAGGTGTCATTCTTGACTCTGATCTGTCCTTTGTTCCCCACATTCAATCTGTCTCAAGATCATGTTACATGCATCTAAAAAACATATCCAAAATACGACCTTATCTTACACAAGACACAGCAAAAACTCTAATCCATGCTCTCATTATCTCCCGCATTGATTATTGTAATAGTCTCCTGACCGGTCTTCCCAAACATAGGCTCTCACAACTACAATCCATTTTGACTGCAGCTGCGAGGCTAATCTTCCTTGCCAGATGTTCATCGTCTGCAGATCCGCTCTGTCAGTCCCTCCATTGGTTACCGGTATTCTACCGTATTAAATATAAAATACTTTTACTCACATACAAGGCTATTAACCAAACTGCACCAACATACAGCTCTTCACTCATCTCAAAATATCTCCCTACCCGACCTCTCCGCTCTACACAAGATCTACGTATCTCATTGTTAGGGTCTCCTGCCCTGTGCTGCCACGTCGTCATGGCAACCGGCAGACAAGTGCTAGCGGAGTAACCTGAGCGCAGCTGATACTCCGGTTCGGGTCTTTTGCTGTGCAGTGGTTACAGGCTCTGTGCACGGCAGGGGATCCGGTGCTGGTTTTTGTGCTCACAGTCTGTGAGGTCTGAGTGGGGCGTGGACAGCACCTGCTTTATAAGGCCTCTTCTCAGGTTAAGCAGATGCTTCTGAATCTTTGTTGGTTAGTCAGTTCCTGAAAGTTAGCCAGTACTGTGTAGCTTTGTATTTGTTGTTGCTTACTGCAAATAGGCCTGGGGATTTGGTACTACACTCTGCCAATCCAGACCTAGCAGTAAGACTGGAGTCAGTCGTTTAACCTGCTGGGGTTCTTTTGCTACTCTGTGAACTTAGCAGGTTTGCGGCTGTATTCTCAGACTGCCTGCCTAAATCCTGTCTCACTGTGCAAGGTGTTCAGGTATTCAGTTTAGTGGCAGTAAGCTGAACCTGTGCACTGCAAGTTAGGATTAGGATTGTGGAGACTCTCCTTGTGTCTATCATTCCATCTCTGACCAAGGAGTTTACTGCCACACCCGTTGGTAACCCTTTAGGGTTTTGCTGTTGCCCTTAGCAACAGCATTTCGGGTTCTCTACGTATTAAAACACAACATCTTGCTTTTTTCATCTGAGCATTCCTAATAATAGGGAGACACCCAGTTTCTTAGCCTCTGGGCTTCTCTGTTCACTTTGTGTTTATTTTGTTACCCTATCACCTTCTGTGTACGTAATGTCAAATTCCCCAGTCTGTCTGTGAGTTCATTTGTTTTGCATCCCTATCCGTTCAGACACCAGTACATTCCTGCAGGCACTGGTGTGCATAACAGTTCAGACACCAGTACATTCCTGCAGGCACTGGTGTGCATAACAGTTCAGACACCAGTACATTCCTGCAGGCACTGGTGTGCATAACATATTCAGCAGCCTAATACTCCTGTTGAAATTTTGTGGGAATATGGAGCATACCCCTCAAAATACGTTGCAACAGGTGGTCGATCAGGTGCAGGTCCTGACTCGACAATTTAATGATTTGTCCATTAAAATGCACACCTCCCAGGCCGCTGGCAGAACTCCCGCAGCAGCAGCACCTTCAGGGGTTAAGGAGCCGAAAGTAAATCTCCCGGATCGTTTTTCTGGAGATCGCTCGCAGTTCTTTTGTTTCAAGGAGAGCTGCAAGCTGTACTTCCGGCTTAGGCCTCAGTCTTCAGGGTCGGAGATTCAGCGGGTGGGCATAGTGATTTCCTTGCTACAAGGAGACCCACAGGTCTGGGCATATGGGTTGCAGCCTGACTGTCCGTCGCTTAAAAGTGTTGATGCTTTTTTTACGGCACTGGGCATGTTGTATGATGACCCTGACAAGACGGCCTCAGCCGAGGCTCAGATTTCGATCCTTAAGCAAGGGCGAAGGCCAGTTGAGGTTTACTGTACGGAGTTTCGGAGGTTGGCCCATGATACCCAGTGGAATGACCCAGCCCTGAGACACCAGTACCGAAGAGGTCTTTCTAACCAGATAAAAGACCAACTGGTACAATATCCCTTGCCTGATAGCTTGGATCAGCTCATGCAGTTATCCATCCGGGTGGATAGACGGCTGAGAGAGCGTAGGCTTGAAAGGGAGACCGAGGTTTCCTTCTTTCCCAAGGGAACCTCAGACTCTGAGGAATTTTCCGAGGAGCCTATGCAGATTGGGGCTACCCGCCTCTCCTCGCGTGAGAAGACGCGGAGGAGACAGCAGGGGTTGTGTTTGTACTGTGGGAATAAAGGTCATGTGGTAGTATCATGCCCAGAAAAGCCGGAAAACTTCAGGGCTTGAGGGTGATGGGAAATATCCTGTCAGGCCAGAAGTCAGAATTTCCCAAGAAGACTTTTATCATTCCGGTGACCTTGAAGATCCTCGGTCAAACTGTCAAGACTGAGGCCTTTGTGGACAGTGGGGCCGACGGGGTTTTTATGGACCGCCAATTCGCCCTGAAACACTCTGTTCCCTTAGTACCCTTGGCATCGGAAATTGAGATTTGTGGGTTAAACGGGGAACCATTATCCCAAGGTAAAATTACCTCTTGCACTAGCCAGATTTCTTTGTTTATTGGAGCCACACACTCTGAAAAATTGTCCTTTTATGTGACTGTCTGTACTTTTGCCCCATTGGTGTTGGGGTTACCCTGGTTAAGGGCCCACAATCCTCAATTTGACTGGGTCTCTGGGGAGATTCTTAGTTGGGGTACTGGTTGTTTCAGGAGTTGCTTGAGCCTTCCAGTCAGGCTCTCGCAGCTAAGTTTGCCAGGATTGCCAGGGTGTTATGCAGATTTTGCGGACGTGTTCTCCAAAAAAGTTGCAGAGGTACTACCTCCCCATCGCCCCTATGACTGTGCCATTGATTTGTTGCCAAATGCTAAGCTTCCCAAGAGCAGGTTGTACTCCCTGTCACGTCCTGAGACTCAGGCTATGGCAGAGTACATTCAGGAGAACTTGGCTAAGGGATTTATCAGACCTTCACAGTCTCCAGTTGGGTCGGGGTTCTTCTTCGTGGGTAAAAAGGACGGTTCGTTGCGACCCTGCATCGACTTCAGGGAATTGAACCGTATCACGATTAAAAACTCATACCCACTGCCTCTCATTTAGGTCTTGTTTGACCAGCTTCGTACTGCCACCATTTTTTCTAAGATTGACCTACGCGGGGCGTACAATCTAATCCGAATAAGAGAGGGGGATGAATGGAAGACTGCCTTTAATACCCACTCAGGGCATTATGAATATTTGGTGATGCCTTTTGGGCTCTGTAATGCCCCGGCAGTCTTCCAGGATTTCATGAACGATGTACTCAGGGAATATTTGGATAGATTCTTAGTTGTATACTTAGATGACATCCTAATCTTCTCCCATTCCCTGGAGGAACATCGGAAGCATGTACGCTTAGTCCTCCAGAAACTCAGAGACCACCGGCTTGGGGCGAAGCTGGAGAAGTGCGAATTTGAAGTTCAGAAAATCGCATTTCTAGGATATATTATCTCCCCAGAAGGTTTCCAAATGGAGGGTTCCAAGGTACAGGCAGTCCTGGATTGGGTGCAGCCCACTAGTTTGAAGGCGCTTCAGCGTTTCCTGGGCTTTGCAAATTTTTATAGACGATTTATCGCTGGATTTTCGTCTATAGTGGCGCCCTTGGTGGCACTCACTAAGAAAGGGGCGGATGTTGCTCACTGGTCTTGTGAGGCTAAAGCGGCTTTTGCCCGTCTCAAAAGGGCATTTGTCTCGGCCAAGGTGCTGCGACACCCAGATCCAGAGCGTCCTTTTGTGGTGGAGGTGGATGCCTCTGAGATGGGTATTGGGGCAGTGCTCTCTCAGATGGGAGTGTCTGATAATCGCCTTCATCCCTGTGCTTACTTTTCCCGTAAATTTTCGCCTGCCGAGATGAATTATGACGTGGGTAACCGGGAATTGTTGGCTATTAAGGATGCACTCGAGGAGTGGAGACACTGGCTTGAGGGGGCTAAGTTTGTGGTCTCAATTCTCACCGACCATAAGAATCTGGCATATTTAGAGTCAGCGAAGCGTCTCAATGCCAGGCAGGCACGATGGGCTTTGTTTTTTGCTCGCTTTAATTTTTGATAACATATCGCCCTGGGTCAAAAAACATCAAGGCTGATGCGCTCTCGCGGAGTTTTGCTCCAATCCAGGAGACCACCGAGGAGCCGTTGCCCATTGTGTCCCCATCATGTATTAAAGTGGGCATTACCCAGGACCTCTTGTCATTAGTCCTTAGAGCACAGGAGCAGGCTCCTCCAGACCTTCCGGTAGGTCTTTTGTTTGTGCCTCCTAGGTTAAGACAGCGAGTGTTCCTGGAATTCCATGCCAAGAAGTCGGCAGGTCACCCGGGTATTGCCAGAACTCGGGAGTTGCTATCTAGGGCGGTGTGGTGGCCCTCGGTGGCTAAGGATGTGGATCAGTGGGTTCGGGCATGTGACATCTGTGCCCGAAATAAGACTCCTAGAGGGGTTCCTGTTGGCCCATTACATCCACTCTCTATCCCATCTAAGCCATGGACCCACATTTCAATGAATTTTGTGGTGGACTTGCCCAAATCCTCGGGGATGACAGCCATCTGGGTTGTCGTTGACAGGTTTTCGAAGATGGCGCACTTCGTTCCACTGGTTGGGCTGCCATCGGCCAGACGCCTGTCTGAATTATTTATGCTGCATGTTGTGCGTCTCCACGGGTTGCCACTTGATGTGGTCTCTGACCGCGGATCCCAGTTTGTGGCCAAATTCTGGAGGGCATTTTGTTCCGATCTCCAGATTTCTGTCAGCTTGTCGTCAGGCTACCATCCGCAGTCTAATGGGCAGACTGAAAGGGTGAACCAGTCCTTGGAGCAGTTCCTCAGGTGTTATGTCTCCAAGTGTCAGACTGACTGGGTTGCTCATCTGTCCATGGCGGAGTTTGCCTATAACAACGCGGCTCACTCTGCTACAGGGATCTCTCCCTTCCTTTGTGTGTATGGGCATCATCCTAAGGCCAATTCTTTTGACCCCCTGGACTCCACGCCTGGTGGTTCCTCTGTGGTTTCTGTCCATAGAGGTATTTGGAGGAAAGTGAAGAAAGCCCTTGTGTCTGTGTCATTAGTGACCAAAAGGGTTTTTGATAAGCGGAAAAGACCCTGCAGCTTCAAATTAGGAGACTTCGTCTGGTTGTCTACCAAGAATTTGAGACAGCCATCTCATAAGTTAGGCCCCCGGTTCATCGGCCCTTATAAGATCACCAGGGTAATCAATCCGGTGGCATTTCAGTTAGACCTGCCCCGTTCTTTGGGTATCAATAAAACATTTCATTGTTCCCTTTTAAAACGGGCGATTAGTAATCCTTCTTCCAGTGGAAGACCTTCTCCTCTTCTGATGCGTGGCCAGAAGGAGTTTGTTGTTGAAAGGATTCTTGACTCCAAGATGGTTCGGGGTCGGCTGTCATTTTTGGTGCACTGGAAGGGGTATGGCCCGGAGGAGCGGTCGTGGGTGCGCAGTTGTGATCTTCATGCCCCCAGACTGATACGCTCTTTCTTCTCGCAGTTCCCCGATAAACCCGGTGGTAGGGATTCTTTGACCCCTCGTCAGAGGGGGGGTACTGTTAGGGTCTCCTGCCCTGTGCTGCCACGTCGTCATGGCAACCGGGAGACAAGTGCTAGCGGAGTAACCTGAGCGCAGCTGATACTCCGGTTCGGGTCTTTTGCTGTGCAGTGGTTACAGGCTCTGTGCACGGCAGGGGATCCGGTGCTGGTTTTTGTGCTCACAGTCTGTGAGGTCTGAGTGGGGCGTGGACAGCACCTGCTTTATAAGGCCTCTTCTCAGGTTAAGCAGATGCTGCTGAATCTTTGTTGGTTAGTCAGTTCCTGAAAGTTAGCCAGTACTGTGTAGCTTTGTATTTGTTGTTGCTTACTGCAAATAGGCCTGGGGATTTGGTACTACACTCTGCCAATCCAGACCTAGCAGTAAGACTGGAGTCAGTCGTTTAACCTGCTGGGGTTCTTTTGCTACTCTGTGAACTTAGCAGGTTTGCGGCTGTATTCTCAGACTGCCTGCCTAAATCCTGTCTCACTGTGCAAGGTGTTCAGGTATTCAGTTTAGTGGCAGTAAGCTGAACCTGTGCACTGCAAGTTAGGATTAGGATTGTGGAGACTCTCCTTGTGTCTATCATTCCATCTCTGACCAAGGAGTTTACTGCCACACCCGTTGGTAACCCTTTAGAGTTTTGCTGTTGCCCTTAGCAACAGCATTTCGGGTTCTCTACGTATTAAAACACAACATCTTGCTTTTTTCATCTGAGCATTCCTAATAATAGGGAGACACCCAGTTTCTTAGCCTCTGGGCTTCTCTGTTCACTTTGTGTTTATTTTGTTACCCTATCACCTTCTGTGTACGTAATGTCATATTCCCCAGTCTGTCTGTGAGTTCATTTGTTTTGCATCCCTATCCGTTCAGATACCAGTACATTCCTGCAGGCACTGGTGTGCATAACAGTTCAGACACCAGTACATTCCTGCAGGCACTGGTGTGCATAACAGTTCAGACACCAGTACATTCCTGCAGGCACTGGTGTGCATAACACTCATCCACACGCATTACTTGTTCACACTCAAAATTACAGGACTTTATCCGGGCTTCACCCACTCTGTGGAATGCCCTCCCACGCACAGTAAGACTCTCCTCTAGTCTCCAAACCTTTAAATGTTCCCTGAAAACTCACCTCTTCAGACAAGCCTATCAAATTCCAGACCCACCCACATAACCTTCAGTGCTTCCCTATCTAATTACATCCTCTGTAGAGTATTCATAACATCACATATCTTGTCTTTCTTTAGTCTCACACCCTCCTGACACAGACTTCAACTGATATATCCTTATATTGTGAAGAGTGTTCTCAGGAAACGGCTTCACAAGTTACTCCCAGTGCAAAGGACACGGCTCCAGGTTGGTTATCCACCTTTACCAGGGTCATGTCCAATATCTCTTCGGAGCTGGCTGCAGCCAGGATGGATAGATGGATAGAGCGGATTTTTGGGTGCACACACTTCAGGCTCCTGAACCCGCCTCGGCTCAGACCCTAGCAAGGCCGGTCGAAAGGTTTAGCATCGGCAATGACATTTGCCAATCAAACTTTAGCTTGTGTTTCTCAGCCGGTGCCTAAGAAACATCAATGTGTTACAGTCATACGACTCTGACAGTGATATGCCGCAGCTGGAGGAGGATGAATTTGTGCAGGAGCCTGAGAAACACACGCCTCAGGAGGACGACACCGGTCCTCAGGGGGTTGACGCGCTCATACTGGCGCTACGGGAGGTCCTAAAGATTCCTGATTCGGATCCTGCAACGACCCAACCTTCATTCTTTAGACTGAAGCTGAAGACTTCAGCCACTTGTCCTATTACATGTGAGTTGGATACCCAGTTCGCTGAAGCCTGGAAGAATCCAGATGCAAAGTTTCAGGAAACAAAGAGACTACTTACCACATATCCTTTTCCGTCTGAGAAATGGCAACTGTGGGAAACTCCACCCACAGTGGACCCGTCAGTGTCCAGATTATCCAAGAAAATTGTACTTCCAGTTCCACGGGCTATGGCTCTCAAGGAGTTGAACAGTTGAATAGGCGTTTTTGCTAATTTAACACGATGTGCGTATATGTGTGTGTCTCAGGCCGCTGTGCGTATATGTGTGTGTGACAGCCGATATGTGTGGGGGTGCCAGGCCGCTGTGCGTATATTTGTGTAAGTCAGCCGCTGTGTGTGTGGGTACCAGGCCACTGTATATATATGTGTGTGTGTGTCAGGCCACTGTGTGTAGATGTGTGCATGTATGTGTCAGGCCACTGTGCATATATGTGTGTAAGTCAGCCGCTGTGCATGTGTGTGCCAGGCCACTGTGCGTATATGTGTGTGAGTGCCAGGCCACTGTGTGTATATGTGTGTGCCAGGCTGCTGTGCTGTGTGTAGTGTTACTGGCATTAGGAGGAGGTAGAAAAACATTTGCTGTCGGCTCTAACAATAATCTACTGTAAACCTGTGTGTATGTAGCAAATAAAACATTGGGGATTTTGTCATATTTTGATCAAAACATTTAAGCTTGCAGCCCACGTCAGGGGCCCCAACCATTCTGCTAGTCTCTACACTAGCCTATATGCTCAGCTCACCATTACATTGCAGTTACATGTACTCCCCTCCTAGCTACAGAGGGGTACATCTATACAGAGCTGGCGTGTGAGCCGCACCTAATTAGTCCTATCATAGCCTTAATTGTAAGCTGCCATGATAGCACTAGGCAAAATATTTTCAAACAGAAATAGAAAATAAATATGCCCACACTCGGTGTTACCCATATTGTACATGGTACCGGCTGCGTGGCAGTATTAATGCCATATATTTATATAAAACTGAAAGACATTTTATGTGGGCTCTAACAATAATATACTGCAAATCTGTGTGCATATAGCAAACAAATTATAGGGGGTTTTATCATGTTTTGATCAAAATATTTAAGCTTGCAGCCCACGTCAAGGGACCCCAATATCCTGCAAGTCCCTCACCTGGCCTATATGCATTTAGGCAGCAGGTGGTGCTTCTACCGGGAGCAGGCGGCAGCTGGTATTGCTACTGCCAGGTTGAAGAGGCAGCAGGTGGTGCTTCTCCCGGGAGCTGGCGGCAGCTGGTGGTGCTGCTGCCGGGATGAGGAAGCAGCTGGTGGTGCTTGTGCCGGGAGGAGGAGGCAGCTGGTGGTGCTGCTGCCAGGATGAGGAGGCAGCTGGTGATACTTCTGCCTAGAGGATGATGCAGCGGCTGCTAGTTTGTTTTATGCAGTTCATTGTTGTCCACATGTCACTGGTAAAGGAGAATCCTGTGAACAGGCTCTCATCCTCTGCAGATATTGCAGATTCTGTAGGTGAGAGCAGGTCATCCACCGGTATAGCTTCAGCCATTGTCACTGGAGTAGGATACATGGTAAATGGGGGAGTTATCCTGCCGGCCTCTAGTTTCTCCCAGTTTATGGACTTGAAGAATGGATGACATGTGATGTTACTACAGCGATTCAGTCTCTCCTCTGGGTCTTTGCATAAGAGTCTTTCAAGGAGGTCCCTAATCTCTGGATGGAGATTGCTCGGATAGCATGGAGCATCATGCATGATAGACAGTGCAATCTTGCCAGAACGAAAGGGGTATATTCCAGTAGCCATTTCAAATAATACTACCCCGAATGAAAAGAGATCTACCATGTAGTTATATGGGAACTTACAGATAATCTCTGGAGCCATGTAACGCAGAGTCCCAGTTTTTCCTGAGATTTTCTTATCGCCATGGACATTCATCACAGAGAGGCCAAAATCTGCGATTTTCACATGGCCAGCTGCATCCAGAAGTATATTTTCTGTCTTAATGTCCCTGTGGACAATGCCTCTTGTGTGCAGGAACTGCAGCCCACAGAGTATTTCTGCTGCAAAAAATCTGGTAGTAGGAACATCAAATGGGCCTCTGCTCCGTATTAATTGGCAGAGGTCTCCACCACTCAGGTACTCCATTACAAAGAATACATGGCCTGGTGTGTGGAAGGCAGCATATGTGTGCGGGAAGAGGGCACTCTCCCCAGTTATTTTCATCACCTCTTTCTCTACACACATGGAGTTTTTCTTAATGCTGTTCACTACTTTCCTTTTTTCTATTACTTTCACTGCCAGACGCTGTTTGTTGGTGGAATGGGACGCTAGGAACACCTTCCCGAAGCTACCTTCTCCAAGCTTTCTGTGGAAGGTCAAACTGGCCAGAAAGTGAGATGCAGCTGATGTCTCTGGGGTGCTGGCTACGGATATCACACTTGCCCCTGCTGATCTCTTCCTTTTGTGGCCAGTTTCCTCACTTGTGTGAGTTCTCTTTATGCCCCTCCGTCCAGATGCCTGGGGTATGATGGGCACGCTGGGTCCCTCGCCTGGGCTGTCACGATGTTCCTCCACTTTCTTTTTCTTACATGGTCCACTGTCCCCTGTCCCGTCTAAGGGTCTTTTAGTGGCCACTCTCTTAAGCATGTTGTCAGTTCTGCCACTGCTGGTCTTTCTCACCTTCCTCATATTTGGGGACTCATCTGAGGACTCTCTTTTTCTCTTATTTTGAAGAGACTTTGATGCTTTCTCAGATGACTGGTTCTCCTCACGCACCTGAATGTCTCCTGACATTATGATTTTGGAAACATCTCCTTTCTCCTCACATCCATCCTCCTCCTTCTTCCTCTTGCTAGGAGCCGCTAGCTCCTTTGTAGCGGACCCGTTGTTATTTGGTCGCTTTCTCTTTTTTGAACTCATATTGTCGAAACAATACAAAAATTTTGCCAAGGGCAAAGAAAAGCAGCTTCACACTGGAATAGGTGAAGATACACTAATGGAAATGAGGTTTGTGAGCCCCTGAGCCAGCAGCCAGTGACATCACAAAGCTTCGTGACATCATCAGAAGCATTGTGACATCATCATCAGCTGCTGTAGGCCCAGTGTCACTGCCTGCTACCTGCTGTCCCTATAATATAACCCAGTTTAATGTAAGAAAAGTCCCTAATAACCTTGGTGCTCTCGGATGAGAATTTGTGGGGCCATTATTGTACTTCCTTTTCCCTGGTAGAGTCAGGTGATAGTAAATACTATATATTATATTACCTTCCAATATTTGTTATTGAACCAAATAAGCCCTGCAGACTTATTTTTACACAGATTAATAAATTATAATTATTATGCAATAACAGACAGGAAATAGCGTCAGTGCGTCAATAATGTATGTGGGGGGTCTTACAATCTATAGAGTAATATATGTACGTTACATTGTCAAATTAAAGTTACATTTTATTTCTCCCACATCTGCCTTCACTTTTATTACATGAATCATTTAAAAATACTTATTTTAATAATACACGTTTTTCACGCAATATTGATCCGCCAAATAAAATTCAAATGTTACTTTAGTAAAGACCGTTTATTAAAGGACCACTAAGCCTAACCTATAAATCTATCCCAATATGGGGGGTCATTCCGAACTGATCGCACGCTGCCATTTTTTGCAGCACAGCGATCAGGTCACTACTGCGTATGCACCGCAATGCGCATGTGCGTCGTACGGGTACAAAGCAGAACGTTGCTGAGCGATGAATTTAACGAAGAATCCATTCGTACAGCCGATCGCAAGTAGACTGACAGGAAGAAGGCGTTTGTGGATGGCAACTGACCGTTTTCTGGGAGTGTTTGGAAAAACGCAGGTGTGTCCAAGCGTTTGCAGGGCGGGTGTCTGACGTCAATTCCGGGACCAGACAGGCTGAAGTGATCGCAAGGGCTGAGTAAGTTCAGACCTACTCAGAAACTGCACAGGCGTTTGCACACTTGCAAAGCGAAAATACACTCACCCATGGGCGGCGACTATGCGTTTGCACGGCTGCAAAAAGTAGCTAGCGAGTGATCATCTCGGAATGACCCCCTTTGTTCTCTATGATCCCGAGAAAGGGCCGTATTCCGAGTTGTTCGCTCGCTAGCTGCTTTTAGCAGCATTGCACACGCTAAGCCGCCGCCCTCTGGGAGTGTATCTTAGTTTAGCAGAATAGCGAACGAAAGATTAGCAGAACTGCTACTAAAAAATTCCTTGCAGTTTCTGAGTAGCTCCAGACCTACTCCTAGACTGCGATCACCTCAGTCCGTTCAGTTTCTGGTTTGACATCACAAACACGCCCTGCGTTCGGCCAGCCACTCCTGCATTTTTACCTGGCACGCCTGCGTTTTTTTAGCACACTCCCTGAAAACGGCCAGTTTCCACCCAGAAACACCCCTTTCCTGTCAATCACACTACGATCACTCGAGCGATGAAAAAACGTCGATCGAGCTTGTGTAAATCTACAAAGTTTTGTGTGAAAGTACTTAGCGCGTGCACATTTTTGCAATTTTTTCACTTGATCGCTGCACTGTGAAAATCGGCAGCGAGCGAACAACTCGGAATGACCACCAAAATTGGGTGTCCTGCTTCAAAGCAGTCTATTGCTCGCTGGAGCAGGCTTACTATCCAGCATGCTTACTCTACGGCAGGATTGCCGGTTTCTAAAGTACAGGCCCGCTCTACTAGGTCGGTGGGCGGCTGCCGGGGTGTCTCGGCTTTACAGCTCTGCTGAGCAGTTACTTGGTCGGGGTCGAACACGTTTGCTAAGTTCTACAAGTTCGATACTTTGGCCGCTGAGGACCTTCAATTTGCTCAGTAAGTTCTGCAGGAATCACAGCACTTTCCCACCCGGTTTGGGAGCTTTGGTACATCCCCATGGTACTAATGTGGACCCCAGTATTCTCTAGGACGTAAGAGAAAATAGTATTTTAATTACCTACCGGTAAATCCTTTTCTCGCAGTCCGTAGAGGATACTGGGCGCACGCACTGTGCTTCGTGTTTCCTGCTCTGTTACTTTGTTAAGTATTATTATTGGTTCAGCTGTTGCTGTTTGGTTAGCATGGCTTTCCTCTTGGTTGTATGTGCTGGTTCATATCTCACCACTGTTCTGTTACATCCTTCCTCAGGATATGTCCGTCTCCTCGGGCATAGTTTCTAGACAGGGTCTGGTAGGAGGGGCATAGAGGGAGGAGCCAGTGCACATTATTGATTTCTTAAAGTGCCCAAGGCTCCTAGTGGACCCGTCTATACCCCACGGTACTAATGTGGACCCCAGTATCCTCTACGAACTACGAGAAAAGGATTTACCAGTAAAATCCTATTTATTTCACCCTTGTTGTACCTGATTAGGGATTGCTACGACTGATTGTTTCCACAAGAGTCCTGTGCAGCAGTCAGTCTCGTATGACATAAGCCTCTCCAATCATCCTGACTCCATGTAACCGGCAATGAATGATTATACCGGCACCTGCCGTTTTCAATTACTGAGACTGAGGAGGGATAATCTGGTCAACGCTGCCACATTACTACTTATATAGGGCCTGGTAATGCAGTGTGTATGGCCAGAGAAGAAAGGTGAAGCCTGATGAAGGATAAATGAGGTTAGAAGGTGACCGCTGTTGGTCTCTGTGTGTGGTCATCTTTTGACGTCATTACCAGGCTCCTACAATGCCACTCCACCTAGTTATAGACTGACCACATCCTGGTCCCTCAGCACTCGGCCCAAATCTTTGTGTCCAGCTGTATAGAGATGTCCATATAGCTCTGGGCAGCTGTAAAAGCGCTTGTGCCCACAATTGTTTTTCCAGTGCACTTTCCTTCTATTAAAGGGGATATTCAATTAGCTACAGCAATTCACTACGGCTTGTGGACCCCCCTGGGGGGATATTCAGTTGACCCTGAGGTGCCGCCGGTGGCAGCCTTTATCGGAGTTCTCGCTTTACTTGCCAGAGGCAGGCGAAAGATAATCCCCGATAACCAATCCCATCAGCCTTGTTTTTTTGCAAAAACACATAGGTCCGATAAAATAACAGGTGCTATAATTGAATTGCTCAGTGCGAAACATCGGGTAAAAATTGTGATAATACTCCGTTTTTTTTTCTTTGCAATAAAATTTAGCAATTGAATATGCCCCTAAATCTTATGTCTACTGTACTCCCAAGTCGCAAGAACATGATAATGAGATATCTTTTATTTAGAAGCCATACAGTCATGGAGCGCCCCTAGCTTTCAAATGTAGACTTTTGTATGAAACACGTATGACCACTCGTGAAATCTACAGACATATCAGTGTGATAGGGATGATTAGGTAGCGGTCTGCTGTGCAGGAATACGCTGTCCCATGGTGCCTGGTATACCCCTACTGTCTGTCTCTCCGCAGGTGACATGTCCCATCACGAGGTGCTGGACACGGTGGGTGAAGGACGCAGCTTCATCCTGTGCGGGCACAGCAATGCAGAGCGGGGGTATCTGCAGGACCTCGGCGCTCAGATCACGGAGGCTCTGGAGGAGAAGGTGGAGGTTGTTGTGTCAGAGGCAGGCTATGACCCTCTGTGGCTGATGTGAGGAACAATAAACCAAGGACGTCTGCTGTGTGTGTCTACACAAGTTGTATAATGCATAACGTACCTGTCATAGGAGTTCGTCTGAGTTGAATTTTTGTTATTAAATTGTTAAATGTTATTTAATTGTTATGCGCAGATTACCCAGCGGTTTAAAACAAAACTCTGACCCGAACACTCCCTCTAACTACCGTCCCATCTCTCAGCTCTCATGCCCCTGCAAGCTACTGGAGAGACTTGCCTACACTCACCTCACACACTTTCTTAACTCACACAGCCTACTGGACCCACTTCAGTCAGGATTTCGTGCCCAACACTCCACAGAGACAGCACTGACTAAGGTAGTGAATGATTTGGTCACTGCTAAATCTAAAGGACATTACTCTCTACTTATTCTCCTTGATCTCTCTGCTGCTTTTGACACTGTTGACCACTCTCTTCTCATACAAACACTACAATCCCTAGGTATTCAGGACACATCCCTTTCTTGGTTCTCATCCTACCTATCTAATCGCTCCTTCAGTGTTCGTTTCTCTGATTCCACCTCTCCTTCCCTACCTCTCTAAGTTGGAGTACCGCAAGGCTCAGTCCTAGGTCCTCTGCTTTGTCTCTATCTATACCACATCTCTTGGCAAACTAATCAACTCTTTCGGATTTCAGTACCATCTGTATGCGGATGATACTCAAATCTACCTATCCTCCCCTGATTTGTCACCATCTGTATTGGGCCGTGTCACTGAATGCCTTTCTGCCATTTCATCTTGGATGACATCTCGCCACCTCAAACTTAATTTTTCCAAAACAGAATTAATTATATTTCCACCGGCCAATAGTAGTTTCCAACCTGATATCTCTATCACTGTTGAGAACTCTGCAATCACCCCTACCCCACAAGCTCGCTGCCTAGGTGTCATTCTTGACTCTGAACTGTCCTTTGTTACCCACATTCAATCTGTCTCAAGATCATGTTACATACATCTAAGAAACATATCCAAAATACGCCCTTATCTTACACAAGACACAGCAAAAACTCTAATCCATGCTCTCATTATCTCCCGCATTGATTATTGTAATAGTCTCCTGACCGCTCTTCCCAAACATAGGCTCTCACCACTACAATCCATTTTGAATGCAGCTGCGAGGCTAATCTTCCTTGATAGACGTTCATCGTCTGCAGATCCGCTCTGTCAGTCCCTCCATTGGTTACCGGTATTCTACCGTATTAAATATAAAATACTTTTACTCACATACAAGACCATTAACCAAACTGCACCAACATACATCTCTTCACTCATCTCAAAATATCTCCCTACCCGATCTCTCCGCTCTGCACAAGATCTACGTCTCTCATCCACATGAATTACTTGTTCACACTCAAAATTACAGGACTTTATCCGGGCTTCACCCACTCTGTGGAATGCCCTCCCACACACAGTAAGACTCTCCTCTAGTCTCCAAACCTTTAAATGTTCCCTGAAAACTCACCTCTTCAGACAAGCCTATCAAATTCCAGACCCACCCACATAACCTTCAGTGCTTCCCTATCTAATTACATCCTCTCTGTACAGTATACATAACATCACATATCTTGTCTTTCTTTAGTCTCACACCCTCCTGACACTTGGATAACTTTGTGGGGTATCATCATACAACCCATTAAGAACCTAGCAATCTGGGGAACCATTATGCAATAGGTAGCATCTATCCTTGTGTATCTATGCCTATTTCCCTATAGATTGTAAGCTTGCGAGCAGGGCCTTCCTACCTCTATGTCTGTCTGTTTTTACCCAGTTTTGTTCTATTACTGTTGTTCTAATTGTAAAGCGCAACGGAATATGCTGCGCTATATAAGAAACTGTTAATAAATAAATAAATAAATAAGGAGGATCGTCCGTAATCTTTTTCTGCTGGAGAGAACGTCAGGGGCCTCACACAGGAACGTAACATTTGTAACCTCTTCCCATTGGTATCTGGCCAGAATGTCCACAGGTTCTGGATGTTGACAGAATATCAACATAGACTTTAGGCTGACAGCCAATATGCTGATATGTGAAAATATCGACATGGTTAAGAATATTGACATACAGGTTTTTTTTTTTTTTGCTTATTGGTTTAGGGTTAGGCTTAAATAGGGTACATTCTGCTGCCATTCTCAACATCGCCTTTTCATTATTATTATTATTATTATTATTATTACAATTTATTTATAAGGCGCCACAAGTGTTTTGCAGCGCCGTACATACAACACACATTAGAACAACACAGAACAAAAAACAGAGCACGGGTAACAATTACAGCTTATCTGCAAACAGACTCTTGCTGCGCTATTCCTGCCTCTGTCCCTCTGTTGCCGGTCCCTGTGTAATCTCTCCCCACTCTTATATCTCCCTCAGCTGCTTATCTCTGCTCAGTGGCGCCCCCCGGCTCTCCTCTGCTCCAACTGTCTCTACTCCAACTGCACTTTTTTAAATCAACTTTATTTAAAATGGCTCCGCGCCTCTACGCCCTTTTCCAAAATGTCCTGTGTTAATAAGCCCCATTTTTTTAAAAACGCTGCCAATTAGAAGTTTATTGTAACCCGTAGCAACCAATCCAGATTCCATTCATCACTTGTTTAATGGAGTTTAGGAAATGCAAGGAAACACTGGTTGCTATAAGCAACAGCACATATCCCCGTGTACTAGTGTCTCCATTTTGTTGTTCTCATTTCGTTTAATTTACAAAAGGTCAAATGTTCTTCAAGGAAGCAGAGACTCCGCCATTCAGATCCTGGACAACACATGTAAAGACCTCGAGCTGCCACCGGATACGTACATGTAACGTACGCACAATCTTGCAGAAAAAACATGCATGATGCAGTTATGTTGTGATACTCTGCCAAAGGGCTTGCACGCCATTGACCTCATGGGAATAATTAACTAGTTGCTTACACGAGAAACCAGGTTAAGACACAAAGGGGGCGATTCAATGTAATGGTATGCATGCGATGCGCCTATCCGGTACGGTACATTGCAGCCAGTGGCATCGCTAGTCTTTCCTCACACCCCATAGAGCTAGCCGTGTTCCTTGTACAATATATGGTGGATATGTGTGCAGCCACGGCACGTCTTGCCCAGAGAGCTCACAATCTATTGCCTTAGGAAAGTTGTATCAAACGGCGTACCCTAACCCTAATAATGGCCCCCATACATCAGCAATCGATTGGGGCAATTTGCTGTTTTGCAGGGGATTGTGCAAATAAATGTGCAATGTATGGCATCACAGATTGCAGATTCCGACAATAAATCTATTGGGATTGTTACATCAGGATTTTCTTTATGTTTAATGTCACAGATCAGCTGGGGCTGTAGATCACCTGTGTATGGTAACAATCCGCAGATCTGCAGACCGGTCGGCTTTTCAGGATTGGCAGATCTGTATTTGCTGAACGTGATCTGCAAGTCACTGACACATCTGTGATGTAGGGGGGCGCAGACTGGCGGACGGGGGAATCTTTAAATCTGGGGGTGAAATCTCAGAATCTGTGAATTGCTTTTTTTTTTTTTCAGGGTTAAGTGGATACGGCCAATCAGATGCCGTTTTGAGCACTGAGCAGTAAATCCAAGTAAACCCGAATCGGCTCATCTCTACTTTTTTTGTGATTGCTGATGTATGGGGGCCTTCAGTGCTGTCCCAAGGAGCTTGCAATCTACTCTTCTTTGAAATTGACTCAAAGACCATACAGTATCTATATATTTGTATAGTGCAAGTGTTGCTGGAATCAGTGATTGTGGGGGTGATTCAGAGGTGGAGGCGGTAGAGGAGCGTCTATGGCTTGTCGCAGTCGCTGCTGCGTCTGGATGCTAATGCTGCATCCTTCTGAGATGACCATCAGCCGTGGCACTAAAATGGCCTTGTGTGTACAAAGACGCACTATCAATGGCCCATCGGCTGGGTCTTCGGACTGCACTCCATGCATTTCTGGTCTGCATTGGGATGCATCTGCAGCGTGTCCCAGACACAAGTGCAAGGGAAACCATTGGGCGCCTGAGCGGGATGGTTTCTGAGTGCCCACCCCTGTATCACCCCTCGGTCATTTCTTAGGGCAGTGTATTGTGTGACACAGATGGGTTATAGCACCTTGTTGCTGTGCACCAGTGCTCTGGGACACTGGATATTGGCGTGAGCTATAAAGACACTTCACTTCACACTGTAGACTACAAGGACATTAACCGCTGATGGAACTACAGTATGGGGGTCATTCAGACCTGACCGCTTGCTAGTGTTTTTTGCAGCGCTGCGATCAGGTCTGAACTGCGCATGCGTATACACCACAATGCGCAGGCGCGTTGCCAGGTACAAAGCGGATCATTGCTGAGCGATGGATTTAACGAAGAATCCATTTGCACAGCCGATCGCAAGGAGATTGACAGGAAGAGGGCGTTTGTGGGTGGCAAGTGACCGTTTTCGGGGAGTGGTAGGGAAAACGCAGACGTGTCCAAGCGTTTGCAGGGCGGGTGTCTGACGTCAAATCCGGGACCAGACTGCACAAAACTTTTTTGTACCGCTTGGCAGCACATGCGATCGCATACTTGCAAAGCGAAAACACACTCCCCTGGGCGGCGGCTATCTGTTCGCAGCAGTGCAAAAAAAAAACCTAGCGAGCGATCAGGTCTGAAGGACCCCTATACTCCCAGTATCACCATAAGAATCCTGCAGCCATGTACATTATAATATAATTGGTGACTATCCCAAAGAGCTTGCAGTCAGTTGTCATCCTCTGACACTTGTCCTATAATGCTCATTGCAGTGACTTCATGTGCCCAGTGTGTGACAGTCTCTGCTGCACTATATTATATACTGTAGCTGTATACAGAGTGAGTAATAATGTCTCTCTCCAAAGCTCAACATACATTAGGTCGACGCCTATTGGTTGACACATGAAATAGGTCGACACAACCATTAGGCCAACATGAGTTTTTCAAATTTTTATTTTATTTTTAGAACTTTTTCATACTTTACAATCCACGTGGACTGCAATTGGGAACGGTAACCCGTGCCGAGCGTAGCGAGGGGACACGGCGCACTAATTGGGGTTCCCCATCACTTTACGAAGAAAACGTCACCGAAAAAGCATAAAAAACTCCTTTCTGCATTTTCCCATGTCGACCTAATGGCCGAGTTGGCTCATTTCCTGCGTCGACCTAGTCACTGTCGACCAATAGGTGTCGACCTAATGTGTGTCAACTTAGACACTGTTGACCCTGCGTCCCATACACGACCCCTGCATGTGTTATATAGCAGTATAATAGTGCAGGGAAGGTATAATGTGACAGGGTCAGCAGGGGAGACAGCATCACGGGGGTGCAGGGTAACTAATGCAGAGGAGCTGACACTCATCATAGCGCAGACACTAGCCTCATTCATTCACCAGCCTGTGTAATAATAACCCTGCTGCCTCTGTGCTGCTCCCAGCCTCCTCCTCTGTGCCTCCCACCTCTGTGCTGTGTTTCCCTCCCCTGTGCGCCTCAGCCTCCAATGTCTCCCCAATCCATTCCCATCCTCCTCCCCCTGTACCTCCCACCTCTCAGCCTCCCTCCCCAGTCCCAATCTCCTCCCTGTACCTCTCAGTTCTGTGCCTCCCTCCCCAGTCTCAGCCTCTTCCCCTGTACCTCCTACCTCTCTGCCTCCCAGTCCCAGCCTCCTCCCCTGTACTTCTCAGCTCTGTGCCTCCCTCCCCATTCCCAGCCTCCTCCCCTGTACCACCCACCTCTCAGCTCTGTGCCTCCATCCCCAGTCCCAGCTTCCTCCCCTGTACCTCCCACTTCTCAGTTCTGTGCCTCCACCCCAAGTCCCAGCCTCCTCCCCTGTACCGCCCACCTCTCAGCTCTGTGCCTCCCTCCCCAGTCCCAGCTTCCTCCCCTGTACCTCCCACCTCTCAGTTCTGTGCCTCCACCCCAAGTCCCAGCCTCCTCCCCTGTACCGCCCACCTCTCAGCTCTGTGCCTCCCTCCCCAGTCCCAGCTTCCTCCCCTGTACCTCCCACCTCTCAGTTCTGTGCCTCCACCCCAAGTCCCAGCCTCCTCCCCTGTACCGCCCACCTCTCAGCTCTGTGCCTCCCTCCCCAGTCCCAGCGTCCTCCCCTGTACCTCCCACCTCTGTGCCTCCTCCCCGCGGCTTCCTCCTCCTGCAGGCAGCAGCAGCACATGCTGGAGGTGAGTGATGGCTGATACACTGTGTCACAGAGGAATGATACATTAATTACAGTGTGTGATGGGAGTATAGCGCTGCTGCGTAGGCCTTCAGCACAAGAGCTAGCACTCTACCTCCTCGTCTATCTCTCTGCAGTGCGGGTGCCCCCGGGTGTGTATAGGAGAGGGGTGGGAACGTGCCCGGGGCAGGGTGGGTGTGGGGAGGGGGTCCCCGGGCAGGGTGGGTGAGAGGAGGACCCCCCATGTCCCCACCACGTGTGTTTGGAGGGAGAGCTCAGCTCTGTTATTGCTGTGTGTGCCAGTGTTGCCCCCTGGCGGTCTCTCTGGTCACTGCAGTAGGGGGCATTACCCTGGGCAGAGGATTAGGAGAGAGATAAAGTAACAGCCAATCAGTGTCTAGCTGCCATGTTACAGGATGTGTTTGTGATTGGCTGGTACTTTAGCTCTCTCTTCAAGCTTTGATACATCTCCCCCAGTACGCAGCATATTTATCACAGGGTAGTAATCCCACCATGGGGCTTCCCTCCCTGTACACCAGGGGCGGCGGCTGGCAGTGACAGGGGTATGGGGTGGCAATCTACTGTTTTATTTATATAAAGCATCTCTCAATGCTGAATTCCCTAAATATCAGTTATATCGCTGTTGGCCGTGTAATACAGAGACACCTGCTGTGAGCCACAGAGCTAGCACTCCATTCCCCGCCTGCCCCCAGTGTTTTGAATCGGCTTTTGCTACCCATATGTCCTCTATTGCTGAGCGAAAACCCCAATCAGTGAGGTCACACCACATGGTGCAGGTTACCCCCATACTGCACTTCCAAAAGAATTGCACATCATTATAGGGAGATACTACATACACCTTACAGGGCAGTGGTACTGGGCAGCCGCCAGGACATATACTGAGAATTGCGTTACAGTTCTACAGCATAAACTAGGGATTGTGCTAGGGTCAAGCTCTTCTCCTGGGGACTGTGTGAGGGGTGGGGGCCCTGACCAAATGATGGGGTCTCTACAATTAGTGTGCCTCTCTGTTACTGTAATTATTAATAATGTCTTTCATAGTATGTGACACTGTACATTGAGGGGAATGTAATACCAATCAGACCCTGGCTTACATTTGTCTGACCGTTAGCTGCTACCAGATTGGCTATTATGGGTTGCAGTGCATCATTTCTGATTGCACAGTGAAATGTATTAGCAATTGTACAGCGAGGCTGATGTGCATGTAGCTTGTCTGTATGTTGTGTGGGCAGTCACCGTATGTACACAGCGCGGCACACGCATGATCATACAGCGCTGAGCTATGTCTGTGTTAATAATTAGAATCGTGCATGTTCCAGTCCGATGTTTGGTACAATGCGCATGTCATACACACAGGGCCTGTACCAATGGTCAGGCTTGGTCTGTAGATTACATGTGGCTTTAGTCCTCCTACCCAGCGGCACACACGTGATGATTTCCAGCTGTAAAATAATTACTGTCAATCAAGTAGAATAAATCAGCTGGCTTAATGACATCCTGAAAACATGGCCTGCTGAAGACACTGTGAATATTGGAGCCAACAGTCTGCCCTATGTTTGTAGCCATCCCATTCTGAGTGCACTCTGCTTTCTTTCCACAAGGTTCCCCCTCCCTCAGCGACAATGGCGGTCTTACACTTTTACTGCGCCATCCCAGCGTCCAGCGATTGTCTCCGTATGTCCGGGTCTGAGAATATTCACAGTGTACAGAGAGAGCTCTGCTATAATGTCAGCTGGACAGGTGAGTGATCGTACTGACTCCTGATTCGCAGTGTTATCCCATCATATGTAGCGTGACCTAACTGTCACATGTGTCTGATCATCTGTAGCGTGACCTAGCTGTCATATGTGTCTAGTCATATGGAGCGTGAGCTGGCTGTCACATGTGTCCGATCATCTGTAGCGTGACCTGGCTGTCGTGTGTGTCCGATCATCTGTAGCGTGACCTGTCGTATTTGTCTAGTCATATGGAGCGTGACCTGGCTGACACGTGTCCGAGCAGCTGTAGCGTGACCTGGCTGTCGTGTGTGTCCGATCATCTGTAGCGTGACCTAGATTTCATATGTGTAGTCATATGGAGCGTGACCTGGCTGTCACATGTGTCCGATCATCTGTAGCGTGACCTAGCTGTCATATGTGTCTAGTCATATGGAGCGTGAGCTGGCTGTCACATGTGTCCGATCATCTGTAGCGTGACCTGGCTGTCGTGTGTGTCCGATCATCTGTAGCGTGACCTGTCGTATTTGTCTAGTCATATGGAGCGTGACCTGGCTGACACGTGTCCGAGCAGCTGTAGCGTGACCTGGCTGTCGTGTGTGTCCGATCATCTGTAGCGTGACCTAGATTTCATATGTGTAGTCATATGGAGCGTGACCTGGCTGTCACATGTGTCCGATCATCTGTAGTGTGACCTAGCTGTCATATGTGTCTAGTCATATGGAGCGTGAGCTGGCTGTCACATGTGTCCGATCATCTGTAGCGTGACCTGGCTGTCGTGTGTGTCCGATCATCTGTAGCGTGACCTGTCGTATTTGTCTAGTCATATGGAGCGTGACCTGGCTGACACGTGTCCGAGCAGCTGTAGCGTGACCTGGCTGTCGTGTGTGTCCGATCATCTGTAGCGTGACCTAGATTTCATATGTGTAGTCATATGGAGCGTGACCTGGCTGTCACATGTGTCCGATCATCTGTAGCGTGACCTAGCTGTCATATGTGTCTAGTCATATGTAGCATGACCTGGCTGTCACTTGTGTCCATTCATATGTAGCGTGACCTGGCTGTCACGTGTGTCCAGTCATATGTAGCGTGACCTAGCTGTCATATGCATCTAGTCATATGTAGCGTGACCTAGCTGTTGTGTCCAGTCATATGTAGCGTGACCTGGCTGTCGCGTGTCCGATCATCTGTAGCGTGACCTGGCTGTCATGTGTGTCTGATCATATGTAGCGTGACCTAGCTGTGCTATGTGTGTTCGATCATACGTACTCACCTCCCACCTTCCCGGCTGTTACCCGTTATGTGACCGGACATCATGAGCTGTGTGACCACAATTATTCTCTGAGAAACCTCTAATGTTCTCAGCCGTCTGATACAATTGTTTACGGACCTTGGTGCCTGTGAGTTAGTGTTACTAGATACGTGTAATGTCTGTCACTGTGTATAGGACTCTGTAATAATACCATACATACATCACCCCACCTCCCCATGTGTGTCTCCTGATCCCCTACAGATGCCTCCTCGCCATCCAGTGAGCAGAAGGACGCGTTGCGTTGGCTCTTCAGTTGCCCGTTTGACCAGAAGAGCATCTCCGATACCTCGTTCCTTCACCCCGAGCCCTCGGATCTGCTCCTGGAAGTTGGACCAAGGTACGTGACTGAATGATTGTCCCCCCTCCCCCTCACACACCCCGCATCCCGTCCTCCATAGCTGCGCCGTCACATGGTTATCGGAGATGCTCCCACGCGCTACTGTCGCTCTGTCCTTCTCTAGGTTGAATTTTTCAACTCCATCCTCCACCAACGCGGTGTCCATATGTCGCACCATCGGCCTGACCAGCGTGGACAGGATTGAGTGCTCAAAAAGATATTTAATAAAGGTGAGCAGGACTCTGCACTGACTGGGCGGTCACAGGTGGGTAATAGTGCCGGCCCGCAGCGTCACTAATATAGTCCCAACCCGCCAGTTTCAGCAGGTACCGGAGGAAAGCCAGAGGCAGAAGCTCGCGGTTTCCTTGTATGACCGGATGACCGAGTGCGTCTACCCAGAGCCGGTGACCAGTTTTGACATCTCTGTTCGGCCTGAGCAGGTCTATGAGGTGGACGTGATAAGATGCGGGAGGGCGGCTCTGGAGACTGCAAACTCCGAGCTGGGTACGTGTGACGCATGTTAGGGGGAGACTCTGGTGCCACCACCTGTGCCCGGGCTGGGATAAGGAGCGTACATGATACTGTCCGCACGTTTTGGAATTGCTTATGGCTTTTTCTCTTTTGTATACAGTATGTCCTAATAATATTCCTGTTGTTTCTATTACAGGTTTAGCCTTTGATTCCTGGGACTTAGATTATTATACTGCGCTATTCCAACGTGTGGGCCGGAACCCGAGCAGCGTTGAGTGCTTTGATCTAGCACAGTCTAATAGGTCTGTGTCTCTAACCCCTCCAAATGTGTGTTTCACCCACCTCTGCCAGTGTCTTCCTCTTCTCTCTACACTCTGGCCCTCTTCTCTCTACACTCTGGCTCTCTTCTCTCTACACTCTGGCCCTCTTCTCTCTACACTCTGGCCCTCTTCTCTCTACACTCTGGCCCTCTTCTCTCTACACTCTGGCCCTCTTCTCTGGCCCTCTTCTCTCTACACTCTGGCTCTCTTCTCTCTACACTCTGGCTCTCTTCTCTCTACACTCTGGCCCTCTTCTCTCTACACTCTGGCCCTCTTCTCTCTACGCTCTGGCCCTCTTCTCTCTACACTCTGGCCCTCTTCTCTCTACACTCTGGCCCTCTATTTCTCCCCCCCCCCCCCTTCCACCCTTGTGGCCCTTTTCTTCCTGCACTCTGGCCCTCTTCTTCCTACACTCTGGCCCTCTATTTCTCCCCCCCTTCCACCCTTGTGGCCCTCTTCTTCCTGCACTCTGGCCCTCTTCTTCCTGCACTCTGGCCCTCTTCTTCCTAATCTCTCCTACTCTCTGACCCTTTCTGGCCCTCTACTCTATCCCCCCTTCCGCTCTGGCCCTATAATACCACCCCACCACCATCACCACCACCACCTCTCCTACTCTCTGGCCATCTATCCCCTGTCTCGGGCCCTCCACTCTCTATCTGACTCTCTGGCCCTCTATCCCCCCACTCAACCTCTCTTTCCCTTTCTGGCATTATCACCTACTCTCTGGCCCTCTACCCCCTTCTCTGGCCCTTTCTCATACTCTTTGGCTCTCTACCCCCCCCCCCCCCCCCCCCACCCCCATCCATCTCTGATCCTCCCTCGCCTTCTTTGTCCCCCCTCACCCTCTTTGACCCCTTTCGCGCTCTCCCCACTAATCCACTGTCTCTCCCTCTCTCGCAGTGAGCACAGCCGTCATTGGTTCTTTAAGGGCAGACTGCTGATAGACGGGCAGGAGAAGGGGCACTCACTGTTTGATATGATCATGAAGACTCAGGACACCAGCAACCCAAACAATGTCATCAAGTTCTGTGACAATAGCAGGTACGTGTCTATGCTGCAGTGCGCAGCGAGGTAATGTGATGTCAGAGTGATGAGGTCATCCAGTCCGCGTTAGCTGGGTAACTGGCAGAACACACTACATGCGAGAAGGATTGGCGGGTACAGTGACTATTAGTCATGGCGTTGGCTCTGGTTTAGACATACCCCCCCCTCCCCTGTATAAGGTGTGTGGGGGGGGGGGGGGTGATACAGGGGTGGGATACAACATTTTCTTCTTCCTACACTCTGGCCCTCTTCTTCCTACTCTCTGGCTCTCTTCTTCCTACTCTCTGGCTCTCTTCTTCCTACTCTCTGGCTCTCTTCTTCCTACTCTCTGGCCCTCTTCTTCCTACATCCTGGAGATGCGATGGAATGAGGCCAATATTTTACAGCAGTCACCCATCTCTATATAGAAGGGTTACAGATGTAAAAGTTCTAACCAATAGTGGAATGAATGGTCCTGAGATGTTTGGGGTTGGGATGTAATTTGTGTACGTTGGGTGTGTTGGTGTAGTGAGCACGTTCCTGTGGGCAGTGCACTATAATGAAGTAGGCACATTTTTTCACATAGACAAACATGGCAGGTTCACAAATCGCCCTAATAAAGGAAGGTTACCCTATTGGGTTTCGCCCAGAGGTTCCCAAACGCAGTCCTCAAGGCACCCCAACAGTCCAGGATTTAGGTATAGCCATGGCTCAGCACAGATAGTTAAATCAAATTGACTAAGGTGCTAATTAAGTCACCTGTGGCCAAGCATGGATACATTTAAAACCAGGACTGTTGGGGTGCCTTGAGGACCACGTTTGGGAACCTCTGGTTTAGCCACTGTGAGAAGGAGACAACTGATGTCACGCTTAGCGGTTGGATTTTCCTGGTGGAGAAGGTGAATGCAATGTTTCACCGTCTCATCACTTATGCAGCGCAATCCAGGGAAAAGAGGTGACCAGTCTGATCCCAGCTGACCCCTCTTGTGCTGGCCCCTATCACCTGAAAAGCTCCACACGGCACCTTATCTTCACCGCTGAGACCCACAACTTCCCTACGGGTAAGTGCACGGGTGACGCGGGTTTGTGTATGAAAGTGTTACATGTACAGATGGAAGCCTGCCGCTAATCTCAGGCCCTTCTGGTTATCTGCCCGCAACAGGAGTGGCTCCGTTCAGTGGTGCCACCACTGGCACTGGAGGTCGTATTCGTGATGTACAGAGCACAGGGAAGGGCGCGCATGTCATTGCAGGAACCGCCGGGTATTGCTTTGGCAACCTACACATTCCAGGTACGCGTGCTCCACGCGGTCCTTGTAATACGTCTTTGTTCTTACTTCCTCCTCTTACTCTTATGTCCATCTCCCCGCAGGATACTCTCTTCCTTGGGAGGATACCTCCTTTCAGTATCCGAACCAGTTTGCCCGGCCTCTGGAGGTAGCCATTGAGGCCAGCAATGGAGCCTCGGATTATGGAAACAAATTTGGGGAGCCAGTGCTGGCAGGTCAGCGGGTGTCATGAGTTGTTGACTAGTCACTGGTCATCACTGGTTACTTTGTATTGAGTTTCACCTGAAAATATCTTGGCTGCAGGATTTGCTCGGTCGTTTGGTCTGCGTCTGCCCTCGGGGGAAAGGAAGGAGTGGGTGAAGCCTATTATGTTTAGTGGTGGGATCGGATCTATGGAACATGTTCATCGGACCAAGGAAGTCCCACAACCTGGTAAGGGTTCTTTAGATGTGGTGCAGCAGGACATAGTACTCAAATAAAACAATATACTGTTTATCCCAAAAATAAGAGCTAAGATGGGTTTTAGTTTACATTGGTTTCTGAGTGGGACGGGAGAAGGGTCATTTTTGACATTGAGGTTACGTGTATCTGCTGTGAAATCGAGGTTACGTGTATCTGCTATGACATCGAGGTCACATGTATCTGCTGTGACATAGTGAGCACTAGTGATCCACAGAAAGATCTGACGTATCCGTGTATTACGTTTCTCTTCTCCCACTCAGGAATGTGTGTGGTGAAAGTCGGAGGTCCCGTCTATAGGATTGGAGTGGGGGGAGGTGCTGCATCCTCCATTCAAGTAAGCGCAGTCTAAGATTGGCCAAGGCGAGGCCTGCTTCATGGGGTCATACTTCAGCAGATGGACCAAGTGGAGGTATTTAGTGGCGTTCTCCTTGAATCTGCAGGTTCAGGGGGACAATGCCAGTGACCTGGATTTCGGAGCCGTACAACGAGGGGACGCCGAGATGGAGCAAAAGATGAACCGAGCTGTAAGGGCTTGTGTGGAAAGAGGGGAACATAATCCAATCTGTAGCATTCATGACCAGGGAGCAGGTGGCAATGGTGAGACTTTAGTCCTCTTGCACTTCTCTACCTTGTCCTTCCAGTTTTCTGCACTTTCCTCCCCTAAGCCTCATGTAACTTGTATAGCTGGATAGGAACTCCATCCAAATTCACATTGTCGCCCTCTCTACAGGTAATGTTCTTAAGGAGCTGAGTGAACCGCAAGGAGCCGTCATCTATACTCGAAATTTCCAGGTAAGAGCAATGTTGTATGCTTGCCTCTAACCCCTTGGCTGTGTAACCACCACTGCTCTGGGCAAACCCTTAGAATGTCCTAGATACTCTGCTTATTCCATCCCAGTTAGGGGACCCCACCTTGAGTGTGCTGGAGATTTGGGGTGCAGAGTACCAGGAATCGAACGCTTTGCTCCTCCGCCCAAGTGACGCGGAATTTCTGCGCTCTGTGTGCCGAAGAGAGAGGTCTCCTGTGGACTTTGTGGGCAAGATCACAGGCGATGGCAGAGTAAGTACCGACTTCGGCCTTCCGTGATGAGATCAGCGGCCTTTACTGCGCAGTCATTAAGACTTTCTCTCCTCCTTACAGATTGTGCTCATAAATGGAAGCGAGACGGATCCTGTCCCCAATCACAAGGACCGAAACTGTGTCCCGGTGGACCTAGAGCTGGAGTGGGTGTTGGGCAAGATGCCACGTAAGGTGCGGTACAGTTCCATACTCTTGGATACAAAAAAATAAATACATTTGGTGCAACTTTTTTAATTCCATGTTTCCCTGGACATACAGGAGTTTGCTCTAAATCGCGTTGCCGCAGAACTTCGACCTTTAACCCTCCCTGATGACCTTACTGTCAGGCAAGCACTGGAGCGGGTTCTCAGGCTGCCATCAGTGGGGAGCAAGCGATACCTGACTAACAAGGTGGATATCTCCTGGAGTCTCTCTGCCTGGACTTGTTATGAAGTTTCTCCATGTAGCGAATCCTGATCTCTATCTTTCGGCAGGTTGACCGCTCAGTCACTGGTCTTGTGGCCCAGCAGCAGTGCGTGGGGCCCCTTCACACCCCCTTGGCTGATGTGGCAGTGATCGCTTTGTCCTATACTGACATAGTGGGAGGAGCTACAGCAATTGGGGAGCAGCCGATTAAAGGTCTCTTGGACCCCAAAGCGGGGGCTCGGCTGGCAGTGGGCGAGGCCCTTACAAACCTCACGTTTGCCTTGGTGACTGACCTGAAGGTAACGGCCTCCACAGTTCCAGGCTCTGTGCAATATAGATGTATAACATATCCAGCCCCGCTCAATGCGCTTAGAGAGGGTGGGTCATCTCTCCCTCCGCTTCCTCATAGGATGTCAAATGCAGCGGCAACTGGATGTGGGCAGCGAAGCTGCCTGGAGAAGGCGCTGCTCTGTATGACGCCTGCGTGGCTATGTGTGATGTCATGGCGCAGCTCGGTGTGGCCGTGGATGGAGGAAAGGATTCCCTCAGCATGGCTGCCAGAGCCGGCCCAGAAACGGTGAAGGCCCCAGGTGATCACGCGACCTCTCTCATCCTGTTTTGTCTGTTGGTCCTCGTCCTTCTTTCACTTATCTTCTCTCCCTGAGTGTAATACAGTCGTCTTCTACTTCCAGGGTCTCTGGTGATCTCTGTGTATGCAGTGTGCCCGGATATAACCGCCACAGTGACACCGGATCTGAAGACCCCGGGACAGAAGGGTAATTACCTCAAAGGAATAAATAACTTCTATGTCTACTACTGTATATTGGATTTAGTTCTGCTACCCAACCTCTGCTGTGTTATTTGTGGAGAGATTTTACTGGTGACCTAGGTATTTCCAAAACTTGGTGCAAGGTAAAGTTGTTGCTTGTAGAACACAGTCAGATTGTAATTGTCATTTGTCTGTGTTAAGTCATTTGTCCTTTTTCCCTTTGCAACAATTGCCCTAAATGTCCCTGTTGGCCTCTGCATGGATAGTCCTACACCTATTCAGGTCACCGACCAGAGGGGCCTCGTAAAAATGAGCTGCACAGTTCAATCTTGGCTTCATTTTACCCCCCCTTCTTCCATATGGCTCATTCTTAATCTGGACTTGGAGGTGGTTGCAGATTTCAGTACCTGTTTGTTTTGACTGCAGGTGTGCTCCTGTACGTTCCTCTCTGCCCTGGCCACCATCGGTTGGGTGGAAGTGCTTTAGCTCAGTGCTATTCACAGCTCGGGGACCAGCCTCCTGACTTGGATGATCCCCAGACGTTGGTGTCCTGCTTCCAGGTTACTCAGCAACTCCTCAAAGGTAAGATGCAGCGTGAGGCCTTCATATAGCACCTTCCTCTAGCTGGATGGTATGAGCCCCCCCATGTTTGGGCGTGGGTCACATTGTATTCTTGTATAGAGCCAGCAGCCCTTGTACTGGCATTAATGGCACCACAGATGGTCCATTCACCGGTGGGCTGGGGAACTTCCCTGCTCCTCAGACATTTACTTCTCCTGCATTTTGTCTTGCTCAGAGCGCTCCCTGAGTGCCGGACATGATGTGAGTGACGGAGGTCTCATCACGTGTCTCCTGGAGATGGCCTTTGCTGGGAACCGTGGGCTGGACGTTGACCTTCACTCGGCAGGCGCCAGCGGTGAGTCCCTACGTTACGGTGTCTGAGCGAGTTTAGCGTAGTGGTGACCGATGTGTGGAGATCTTTACATGCGACATCCATTTTTGCTTCTCAGCTCTGGAGCTGCTGTTCGCGGAGGAATTGGGGCTGGTCTTAGAAGTCCCAGAAGCGACATCTGAGCGGGTTGTGGAGCGATATCGAGCATCTGGCCTACAATGCGTGAGGATCGGAAGTACGCAGGGGCAGGGACCCAGCTCCACGGTAAGTCTCCTGAGTCTGTATGTGCAATCCTGGCGCAGATCCATTGTTCTGGGGGGAGGGTTAAGGACTGAGAAGTAGGTGTGCACCATAAAACTGGGGTTGCCGCTGTGTATGAAGTCTTCAGGTGCATTGCTATTGTTCAAACAGGTTCCTGAGACATTTGCATAGAGTTCCGTGTGGAATCATTTGAAATCACTACTGAATGATTGACGTTCTCCGTGTTGGAGTGTTGCGTGGTCACACCATAGCTGTACATTGGATAATTGTATTGGTAATTACTGATTGTTAAGAGACCTGTAAAAAATGAAACACTATTATAGAGAGAAGTCTGAAACCACATCTAGTGTATATTGCGTTGCAGACACTCAGTGTCAGGATTATATACAAGGTCGGCAGAATCTCTCATATGTATGTACTGTGTTCTCTCCAGGTCCGGGTTTGTGTGAACGGCGAGGAGGTGATCTGCGAGGAGGTGGGGAAACTGCGGGCTCTCTGGGAGGAGACAAGTTTCCAGCTGGAGCGTTTGCAAGCCAATCCCAGCTGTGTGTCACAGGAGGAGGCGGGACTCAGTCGACGTAGAGGGCCGGACTATAAGCTGACATTTAACCCCTCTGAAAAGCTTCCTATGCCAGCTTTGATTGGTAAAATGGGGAATGGGGGCTGGGATGGATATAGTGGGGATGGGCAGTGGGTGCTGAGATGAATACAGTGGGGGATGGGCAGTGGGTGCGGTGATTTATAGAGTGGGGGTGAGGCTGTAATATTAGTATGGGGTGCAGTGGGTGTTAGGATGTATAGAGCGGGGGGGGGGGGGAAGCGATGGGTATGGTGGGCAGTGGATGCAGTGAGGGGTATGATGGGCAGTAAGTGCTACGATGGGTATGGTGGACATTGGGTGCTGCGAGGGGTATGGGGGGCAGTGGGTGCTGCGAGGGGTATGGGGGGCAGTGGGTGCTGTGAGGGGTATGGTGGGCAGTGGGTGCTGCGATGGGTATGGTGGACATTGGGTGCTGCGAGGGGTATGGTGGACATTGGGTGCTGCGAGGGGTATGGTGGACATTGGGTGCTGTGAGGGGTATGGTGGGCAGTGGGTGCTGCGAGGGGTATGGTTGGCAGTGGGTGCTGCGAGGGGTATGGTGGGCAGTGGGTGCTGAGATGAATACAGTGGGGAAGGGGCTGTGATGGGTATGGTGGGTAGTGGGTGCAGTGATGGGTGTGGTGGGTGCAGTGATGGGTATGGTGGGCAGTGGATGCTGCGATGGGTATGGTGGGCAGTGGGTGCTGCGAGGAGTATGGTGGGCAGTGGGTGCAGTGATGGGTATGGTGGGCGGTGGGTTCAATGATGGGTATGGTGGGCAGTGGGTGCTGCGAGGGGTGTGGTGGGCAATGGGTGCTGCGATGGGTATGGTGGGCAGTGGGTGCAGCGAGGGGTGTGGTGGGCAGTGGGTTCAGTGATGGATAGAGTGGGTGCTGCTGCGATGGGTACAGACCTGGCGGTGATGAGATGCTATTTGGTAAGGGATGGGACTAAGCACTGCCTGACTGACTGCACACATATGTCACACTGTCACAGGCTCCGCCAGGCCACGCGTTGCTGTTGTGCGTGAAGAGGGAAGTAATGGGGACAGGGAGATGGCGGCCGCGTTGCTGATGGCTGGATTTGAGGTAATGATCTCCCATGGATCCCTGTATATATAGTGTCACACCCGGCACTGAGTGTTCTTCTCTTGTCTCCTCCAGGTGTGGGATGTCACCATGGAGGACCTCCTTTCTGGAGGAACCACCCTGGACATATTCAGGGGTATTGTATTTGTCGGGGGATTCAGCTACGCTGATGTTTTAGGGTCTGCAAAAGGTTAGTGCTCGGCTACAGGTTTACACTCTGCCCAGTGCATGCACATGGTGGCGGCAGCCATTTTGTGAGGTGAACCACTGTACATGACATTGAATAATAACCACTGTGTGTTTGGATGTGTGGTGGCTGTATGACCTCTATTGGCGGTTTCCTCAGGTTCTCCTGTGTCCCACTCTCTTCCATGGCAGGGTAATGTGGGTCACAGTGGGGCAGAGGGGAGCCCCGCACAATGCAGTGTGATATAGAGGAGGCGGGCAGAGGGTGCACAGACCCAGATGGTGAAAGTAATGGGGGCCAGGTCACCTGCTGGGGTATACAGATGTATGTACAGAGTAGCTAAACGCAGCCTCTTACCACGTACACTCCTAACCAGCAGTCTGTCCGTTCCGACTAGTGATGTGATAGAATGTATAGGCCTGGCATACTACTAGAGGTCATTTACTAACTGTAGAATGGACACCGTGCAATGCAAAGGCCTCTCTGGTGGGCGCTGTGTGCCTCCATTTGGGTGGCATGTTGTGCTTCAGCGGAGAGAGGCACATTTCAAACAATGAAAAATAAAACCTCAAACCCCAGAAAATGGCCTCCTGTGATAAAGGCCGTTCCTTTACTCTCATGATTTATTAAAGACGTAGATTAAGCTAAACCAATGAGAATAATGGAGCATTTAGTGAGGGGGCGGTGATAGAGTCCTAGGAGAAATTATGTCCTCTAGGCACTAGTTATGGCGTCCTGAATGGTGTCCCAGGACACGGCCTTGGGCAGTGCATGAAATGAGGTGTGGAAGAGTATGAGAGCCATGTGGGACATCCCATACGCTGGAGAGGTGTCATTGTGTTTCCCCGGTGCCGCAGGTTGGGCAGCGTCTGTGAAATTCAACGCTGGTGTCCGTGCGCAGTTTGAAACTTTCCGACGCCGGGTTGACGCTTTCAGTCTGGGAATCTGCAACGGCTGCCAGCTCATGACTCTTCTTGGATGGGTGGGATCCGACAACCCAACAGATACAGGTCAGTGTCCCCTCAGGCCCAGAGATTGTGTTGTTGTGTGTCCTCCATGCTCTCTGCTCATACAGAACGTCCACCCTACAGGGAAAGCACCCACACAGGGGGTCCTGCTCAGCCACAACCTGTCCCGGCGCTTCGAGTCTCGCTTTGTCACCGTGAAGATTGAAGAGAGTCCGTCTGTTCTGCTGCGCGGGATGGCCGGGTCATCGCTCGGCGTGTGGGTGGCACATGGGGAAGGTAAGCATCACCGTTACTGTGTGTAAGTGACACGTGTGATTATTGTGCAGATCTTATAGGGATACGGTCGTTAGGTCGACCTCTATTGGTCAACATGCAGTAGGTCAAAAGGGTTGCTAGGTCGACATGACAAAAGTTCTACATGAGTTTTTGACAAAAAAAAATAATTTTGTTTCAAATTTTTTAATTTTTTCATACTTTACGATCCACATGGGCTACAATTGGGAACGGTAACCTGTGCCGAGCGCAGCGGTAAGGGAGCGAGGCACCTTGCCCGAAACATGGCGAACCGTGCGAGGGGACACGGTGCACTAATTGGGGTTTCCGATCACTCTACGAAGAAAACGACACCAAAAAAATGAAAAACGAAAAACAAAACCTCATGTTGACCTTTTTCATGTCGATTAAAAGACCATTTCAACCTAGCAACCCTGTCGACCTACTGCATGTTGACAAATAGTGGTCGACCTAATGACTGTCAACCTAAGTATGGTTGACCCAACGACCCATACCCATTGACCCAACAACCCAACGACCCATACCCATCTTATAATAGTACTGCTCCGTATATATGTTTAGTCATGTCCCAATGGACCAGCAGAAAGCGTTATGGCAAAACTTTAAGATGTAGATTTACTAAAGATATTGTGCATATCAGCCAATCAGATTCCACCTATCATTTCTCTGCAAAATGATAAACAGAATCTAATTGGTTACGATGATCCCAACATCACCACTTGTCTAGTTTAAAAACTTTAGTAAATCTACTCTTTTTGAAGTTGTTTTTTATATTTAAATTGTTTTTGTTGGAAAAAAGACCCAATCCCCAGAGTCCTCCCTTTTATCGTCTAATAGATGATCCAAAAGCTGAATGTTAGATTTCTGCCCCAAGTGGCTCAGGTTGGGTTTATCCCGTTACTGCCTTATTCTCTGATGTGAACAAGATCTGTAAGTCCCTGTTGTCTTCTAGGTTTCGTGCGGTTCCGGTCCGAGCAGGTCCAGGACTACGTGGTCTCCCACGGCTTGGCTCCTCTTCGTTATGTTGATGACCAGTGTGTGGCCACTGAGGAGTACCCTATGAACCCCAACGGGTCTCCTCTGGGCATCGCTGGGCTTTGCTCTGACGACGGGCGCCACCTGGCTATGATGCCCCACCCAGAGCGCTGCACGCTGACGTGGCAATGGCCCTGGATGCCTGAAGAGTGGCGCAAGTCCCTGGACGTTTCCCCCTGGATGCGACTCTTTGAGAACGGCTACAAGTGGTGCTTGGAGAACGTTGTCAGTGACGTGTAGCCGGAGAGGCCCAGATAAGGCCGGAGTGACTCCATTCTGAAAGCAGAGTCCTCAGCTGTTATTGGTGTCTGGCCTCTCGTAATGATGGCACATCTGCTGTCCCCGGACACTCTGAAGGCTGAGCATCAGTGGGGTCATTAATGGTGATGTTGAAGTCACCAATGATTGGGGTGTGCATGTCAGACGTCTGGATATATGGGATTCAGGAAGCAACATGGTCAATATATTAGATACGGCTGGGGAATGTTCTGTAAATGAGTCAGGGGCCAAAAACAAAAGTCAGATTGTCTGAACTGGGGAAGAGGAGAAGGATAGAAGGAATGAGGATGTGGGGTGAGAGCAGGAGGCCTACAGGATGATATGTCACCACGTCATGGACCATACACAAGGTGCAGTCCTGCAAAGTGTCCCCGTCCATGTACCTGAGTATATTTGTGCAGAACATACGACTGTGACATTTCTGCGCTGCTGCACTTTCCTCGGGGTCGGCCATCGTTAGTGCACAGTGCCTCGTTATGCATATTTATAGTGTGTTCTTTATTCCAAATGCAATAAATGTCTTCATGAAATAAATGTTTGTCTTAGTTATTTAAAGTTACAGAATCCACTAAAGCATGTAATTACTAAATGATTGCTCATTAAGGTATGAGATCATGAACTCGGCCAATCACAAGAAGTACGGAGGTGAACAACAATCCTTGGGCCTAACTGTGTGGAGTTTGTATGTTCTCCCCGTGCTTGTGTGGGTTTCCTCCGGGTACTCCGGTTTCCTTACACAATCCAAAAATATATTCCGGTAGTATAATTGGATCCCAACAAACATTAACCCTACCATGCACTGTAAGTGTGTGCGTATACATGGGAAGACTAGATGGGACATGTGGTTCTTTTCAGCCGTCACATTCTATATTTCAATGTAACAAAGCCAGAAAATACAAACGATACACAAACAAGGCCATTCTCTGATATGCGCAATAACATTCGCGAGGATTGCGGTACAGTAACATCATATACAATCCTGCGCACCTTAATGGGTTGTTTGGAATAATCTGATGTTTGTATTATTATAACATAATAGAATAATTTATACCCGGGGGAGTGCGGAGTATGAGATAGCCGCGAGACTCTATCCGGGAGGAATCCGTATTCTATTAACACACCCGCTGGGTACCTAGCACTGAAGAGGAACTCCGCAGCTCAGTTTTCCTCCTGCCATTGAGGGTTAGGTGGATGCGCTGGGTGATGGAGGCTGATAAGAAGAGAACGTGCAGTACAAGCAGCACAGGTGTGTAAGGTTACACATATACAATGAATTGTGACACGTCTGTTGTCTATTTGCAATTAGCATGTAATAAGCCGTTACACATTAGGGGGCGCTATATAAAATCCAGTTTTTCTGAATACTGAGTCCCGCAGGACTGAGAGATGCACAATGCACTGTATACAGCTACACTAAGTATCTCTACCTTGTCCTACAGTACGGGGGCGGGGGGGGGGGTGTTCTGCACGTCCACCCCACTATAATCAGTCTTATGAAGCCACTCCCACTTTCAGTGAAGACACACCCCTTTCTGGTGCAGCGAGTGTCACACCCAGGAAGTAGTATGGGTGCGGGATGGTTGTGGTTCACGTCGGGTGTTAGGGATGAATAAATGGACTCAAGTTTCAAAGCAAAATAACAAAAGGGTTTAACAGACGACCCAAGTTATTAGTTGAGAATGAAGTTCTTTAGATGTCCTCAGAAGATGTGTCCAATACAATCTAACAACCGTTGATGAACAAAGATACAGTTAAAATACTGTCAGTATCCTGGCGATCATGAGACCGACGCCGGAATCCCGACAGCCGGTGGAAATCCGACGGACGGAATCCCGACCACCGCAGGTTGTTCCCACTCTGTTGGTGGGTCCACGCCACCAACCGAGTGGGAATATAACTTGTGGCGAGTGCAGCAAGCCACTGGGCCAAAGCGTGGCGATCCCGCGAGGGACTTGCTGCCGGGATTCCGACACATGGGAAGCCGCTGTCGCTATACTGACAGCCAGCAACCCGTCTGCCGGTAAAACATGTATTCCGATGAACGTACAGAATGACATTAACAATCAATGCACTACACCGGTTACAATAATACCGGGTTCTGCAGTTTATTCCCCTTTTTAATTCCCTTAAGGCAAACCGCCAAAATGAAGCCATTAATTAGTTCTATGAGTTCTTGCCAGTTTGCGCGCATTTAAGCAAATATTGCTGAGAGCTCTTTAACAGTACATTGACCATACCTCCCAACTGTCCCCATTCCAGCTGGACAATCCGCTATTCGGACACTGTCCCGCCCACGTGCAGCGGTGTCCCGCGGGTAGGGGGAGACAGTTGGGGGGGATCCTTTGATCACTCACTGCTCTGCCATGCAAAGCTGCGAGTGATCGCTGTATAGATGCCGTGCACAGTGCGTGTAGGTGAGCCGCGGGCTGCTCGAGGAGCGCTGGGCCTACCCCCAAATGACAAAACGGTCCTGTGCCACGAAGCCACACCCACTCCGATGAGGACACACCTCTTTTCTGGATTACGATTCCTCGGGAGGAATCTACTCCCAAGGATGCCGCCCACCGAGTGTACGACACCCGGGAGCGCCCGCTTTACTTGTGGGAACAAACTCTGAATCACAGCCTTTCTGCTGCTAATACTAGACCTGCCTGCCAGGGGGAGTGTTCACCTCTCTATCCACCTTCTTAGGGGTAAGTACCACCTCCGACCACATCTGCCAGGACGCACTGGATACCAGGGGTACAACCGGAAACCCCTACTGCCAGTTTCAGCACAGTCGACCACCAGCCCAGCACCGCAGGTCGCCGGAGACCAGGGGCCGCCTTGTAGTGCAGCTCTGCTCCCCTTCACCGTGGGCCGACCACCACTGTCAGCGCAACCCCTTTTATCTCCTCCTCTCCCATGAGCCTCCACTTCTGACGCTGCCCACTGTCTCCAATATATACCCCTTTTCCACCTGAGTACCAGTTCCGATGCGGGATGTTTAACCCGGCTACAACCCGTGTCGGCACCACTGTTTCCCCTGCACTCCGACACGGGTTATTCCCGGGTCGGATCTGTTTCCACTTAACCCGGGTAAACTCTGTAAAAGCCTATCAATGTTACTCGGTTCTGAAACACAGGTAATGACCGTTTTCACTGCACAATTACCCGGGTCATTACCGTGTTAAAAAACACAAACTACCTACACAGGTGTAACCCCCTGTAGAAAATCAGGAGCGCTATCCTCACTAATTATAGGAGACAATTAAAAATAATTACAATGGCAAACTGCTGTTAGGATAAAAAATACATAAATTATAATTTATTAACATATAATGCTGCAGCATAATTGACATACATAAAATACATATTATGTATACTGGGAGCTTCTAATATAAATGCTCCACATACACAAATAAAATACTTAAAACTCGCTAGATATCAGAGGCTTGGACTTTGATGTATAAATTTCACAATGTCCACTTGATTCAGTAATGGACCGGCTGGATTCAGCGTTTTAGACACTAATTGCATTCATGTGTCTTCAATTCATTAGTGTCCCGAAAAATGTGTGCACACATATATTGATTCAGAATAGGTAATTACCATAGACAATGAGTTTTCTTGTCACCTCTTAAGATCAGTCTGTTAGGAGTCGGACCATCCCAATTTAAAAGACTCCCTCTGCTGGTACTCGTCCGTTAAATGCAGAATATCTGGAGACAGTATCCACGGGAATTCATCCACAGCACTCCGGCTCCCTCTGCTGGTGACTAACCGTAATTGCAGGTGAACTGGCTGTTAATCGTAGCCACAAGCCGGTGATCATATAAACGAATGGGAGGTGATCGTCACTGCTGATTGTGGTCACTTCGAAAACGCGTTTCTCCGCCTTCCAAAAACGTTCAGCGGCTTCCTCAGTTCCGTGTTACCGTGTCCAACCCAGGTAGCTACCCGGGTAGGATTCCTGGGTCACTCAACCCGTGTTGAGCCGTTTCCACTTACTAAAAACCCGTGTTGATGCGTGCCCCTGTGCAAAAACACGGGTAAATTTAGCTAGTGGAAAAGTGGTAATACTGTAGGTTAGGCATGCAGTACAGGACACTATTGCTTTAAATACACTGTATTTAATAATAAGAGATCAAGAAATTAGAGCTATTCAGTGTAAAATTGTTTTTTTTTAACTCTTTTTCATCGAAGTGCAATTTTGCAACATGAGTCAAGCGGCGGTTACCCCTTGTTTCTATCTTCTCATTGGTAAAAGCAGGGGTTCAAGTCGGGGGGAACGGGGTGGAACTGATTTCCACCACTTGTAATTGTAGGTGGAACTAGTTCCACCTTCTCCACGGCCTTGCACAGTAATTCCATAACGTGTATAAGCGGTACCACTGTGTGGCATAATGTGAATAAAGGGCACTACTGAGTGATGTAATGTGAATAAGGGGCACTGCTGTGTGGCATAATGTGAATAAGGGATACTACTATGTGGTGTAATATGAATAAGGGGCACTACATGCTGTGTAATGGGAATAAGATTGTTCTACAGTGTGGCGTAATTTGAATTGGGGGTACTATTGTGTGACCACACCCCTTCCTTGTGAGACCATTGTCTCTAAATCAAGTAAGGGAGGCCCTGTGTGTGAAAAGGCTTCCCGGGGATAAGATTTCTTTGACTGACTAATATTGCCTCTGTCTTAGACAGCTATGGCTGCAAAATGGCTTTACACATGATCAAGCATCAGAAATCATAGGTGTTCATCGCTGGTCACAAAACGTCATCGCTATATGGCGCTATGGTAATTTACAAGGCGCAGGAAGAGATACGGGAAGTGCTCGGAGCTATATGCACCCTCAGCTGCTTTTTCCAGCTATAGAACTTGTCTGCTCTTACATTGGACCTGATTATTACACCTCAGGCTTCAATACTTTCCGAGGGCCGCTCTTCTGCTCACAAAGTGCAATAAATATGGAAAATTAATTTGTAGCCGCACAAACGTCAATTTTTTAAACATATTGAAATAATACTGTGAGCAATGAAATATACTTTGGGCCGATGTCCTCTCTGACTGAAGTCATAGGTAAGGTGAAAAGAAGCAGGAAAAGCAAAGGGTGAATTGAATAAAGTGGGTATATACTTGCAGGTGGAGACCCTTCTACATGGACTACCTGCGCTTAGGTGTTTTTAATTAGTATGAGTCCTTGCATTTGCTGTCTATAAGAATGGGCACTATGATAGGTAAGACCTGGATAAATGTATATAATGGGGGGAATTCAATTGTTTGAAAAGTCGGTTGAGTGTCTGTTATTTTTCTGTCTTTTAGATAGCGAAAAACAGACATCCAACTGACTTTTCAAAAATTGAATACCACCCAAATATGTAAATATTAGGGATGTTAGGGACCCACCTTATGAGATCACTGTGATGTGGTAGGTGGGCCCACACTTTTGGCTAAAAATTGTGCCAAGATCCTCAGTTTCACTCCATGTTAAATTGTAGAGTTTATTATGATTATTTTGTTCTTAGTGCTTAGAGTCTGCACCGGCATTTTCCCTTTTTCTGTGTGGCACTACAAGTCTCCGCAAGGTAGCACCTCATGTTTAAGATTAGGGTGTGTAGTCCAGCCCCCCTTTATTGACCATCTTTGCAGGCTCTCTTTGTGACCATGCAGATTCTTCTTTGCCATGACAGCTGGATTGCAAATTTAAATGCTTGGTTCAAAGCCCATCCTTCAGTCACATTTGCACCTGGTCCTTACCCCCGTTACCCAATAATTATATCTCTTGAAAAATAACCCGCAGAGCTGTCATTCATAACCAGACGTAAGTTCATTTTATAACACACTAGCAGCAGGGGGCAGTACATGCTGGTCGCACCGTTGGGCGTTTAGGCAGCACGGATCTGCCTTCACCTGCGTAGAGAAACATGGCGCCAGCATCGCTACTGTCGCGGCCGGTCTGCATGACTTAGGGCTGGAGGGCCCGATTCTGATTTGGGAGTAGTAAAAAAGCGTCAAGTAACTGTGCACCTTGGCAAAAAAAACAAACACGTTGCACTGCAGGTGGGGCAGATGTAACATGTGCAGTGAGAGTTAGGTTTGGGAGAGACATGTCCAGACTGTTATAGAAGTTGCAGTGTAAACATTTAGCTCTTCAGAAAAGCAGCCAGTATCTACCCCACATGCAAAATAATGTATGGGCATGTATCACTATCTGCTCCCCTTGCAGTGCAACCCAGAGAGGTAAGAGGGCCCTGCTCGCACGCTACCTGGTAGTAGAAAGACGCCCACGGCCGGCTTCTGTGATCCGCTGCTGCATCCGTTCTGCATGGACATCTTGATAAACCTCAGGTTACCCAGAATGCCCGGGAAATTAACGCTTCCGGGGCCAGTTAACGTATAATACGTTTTTGTTTCAGGCCCACAGTGCGTCCCAAAAAGAAAATGTATAAACCAAGTCCAGATGACGGCCTGTTGCCCAAATTTTATTCCCGATCTCTCCGACAAACTATGGGCATAATTCAGACCTGATTGCGCACTAGCTATTTTTTTGCAGCGCTGCGAGCAGATAGTCGCCGCCTGTAGGGGAGTGTATTTTTGCTTTGCAAGTGTGCGATCGCCTGTGCAGCCGAGCGGTACAAAACAGTTTTGTGCAGTCTCTGAGTAGCTCAGGACTTACTCAGCCGCTGCGATAACTTCAGCCTGTCCGGTCCCGGATTTGACGTCAGACACCCGCCCTGCAAACGCTTGGACACTCCTGCATTTTTCCAAACATTCCCAGAAAACAGTCAGTTGACACCCACAAACGCCTTCTTCCTGTCAATCACCTTGCGATCGGCTGTGCGAATGGATTCTCCGTTTAATCCATCGCCCAGCAATGATTTGCTTTGTACCCGTATGACGCGCCTGCGCATTGCGGTGCATATGCATGCGCAGTTCTGACCTTATTGCAGCGCAGCGGAAAAACCTAGCGTGCAATCAGGTCGGAATGACCCCCAATGTTAATTCTATTCTACGACACATACGTAGCGTGTGCGCCACTAACGTGTACTTGTAGCATGCATGATGACGGTCGGGTGACAGTGCTGTAAAACATGATGCAATATTAATCATCACACGTGCTGCACAGAAACACTGCGGGGGTTAAAGCACCAGTGCCAGGAAAACACAGACATTGTGCTCCAGCCACAGCCGCCCTCCGGCTAATTACAGGGTTAAACAGGGAAACATAAGAGGGGAGGGGAGTACAAGACATGCCCTCTCCACCCCGACTTGTTGTGTAATGAAGACTCCATAGACTGTCTGCTGAGAGGACTGTCACAGGACAGAGACTGAGAGAGACAGGACAGGGTGGCAGCAGCTCGGACGGACGGGTGAGAGGTGGGATGGTCGGGGTCACTATATTACAGAACACTTGATGGGTGCTGCAGAGCAATATGCCAGCCAGAGGGTCAGAATGCAGAGCATGCAGAGCTACTTAGTCTGAATCAGCGCTTTTCATTTTCATACATCTAGTAAATGAATGACCACAACTTAGGCTCTGTCACCTGTTGTCAGGTGAGACAAGGCGGATATACACATGTCCCGCTGCTTGCATGGTATAATATATATATAAATAAGAGGCAAAGGATTGAAGGATTCCCATATAGTGCAGGTAATCTGTGTTATACACCGCAGAGCCTTGCTGCTTTATCATAGTCACCATACCGGGTTTTAGTGTCCTCTCTGGCTGTTCTTCATACAACAGTAGTTCTGGTGGGTATTCTCTATGCTAGCACATGTAGTGCTCTCAGCCAACGTACATTGTATTAGTATCAAGCTGCGGAGATATATATATATATATATATATATATATATATATATATATATAGTAGTGCCGGGCATCACAACTAGTGTATATGTATATATATATATATATATATATATATATATATATAAACCTCCCACATGACCCTCTCCAGGAGGTACAGGCTGCTCTGCTCCTGGACTTCCCTCTTACTGTATGATTGCTATCACCTGTGCTGAAACACCTTTCTTATCCATTCACCTGTTCAGCACAGGTGCCGGCAATCATACAGTAGGAGGGAAGCCCAGGAGATGAGCATTGTGTCCCCCCCCGGAGGGGTCATGCTGGGAGGTCTGGGATGTGACTGTCACATAACAATTTTGCACCGGCTGAAAGTAACATAGATGTCACTAGAAGGATTCACATTAGTTTCTGATTATTTGTAGCTGTTGATCTGCTTAGTGGCCGCTATTCCTGGCGGCTGTGATTATTCCTCTATGACCCGGGAACACCCCAGGGTCACACAGTACCTGAGAGGTTTCTTGTGTTACAGGTGTACAGGATGGCTTCCACGTGGGAGACAGTGCAGGATTTCTACACCTGGGCTCTGGAAAACGGAGGTAATAACACTGTGACCAAATTGTCCTGTACCCGTCCCTCCCACTGCAGGGTGACACAGACAGTAGGGAGCTCTGACGTGTATCCGTCCCTCCCGCTGCAGGGTGACACAGACAGTAGGGAGCTCTGACGTGTATCCCTCCCTCCCGCTGCAGGGTGACACAGACAGTAGGGAGCTCTGACGTGTATCCCTCCCTCCCGCTGCAGGGTGACACAGACAGTAGGGAGCTCTGACGTGTATCCGTCCCTCCCGCTGCAGGGTGACACAGACAGTAGGGAGCTCTGACGTGTATCCATCCCTCCCGCTGCAGGGTGACACAGACAGTAGGGAGCTCTGATGTGTATCCCTCCCTCCCGCTGCAGGGTGACACAGACAGTAGGGAGCTCTGACGTGTATCCATCCCTCCCGCTGCAGGGTGACACAGACAGTAGGGAGCTCTGACGTGTATCCGTCCCTCCCACTGCAGGGTGACACAGACAGTAGGGAGCTCTGACGTGTATCCATCCCTCCCGCTGCAGGGTGACACAGACAGTAGGGAGCTCTGACATGTATCCGTCCCTCCCGCTGCAGGGTGACACAGACAGTAGGGAGCTCTGACGTGTATCCATCCCTCCCGCTGCAGGGTGACACAGACAGTAGGGAGCTCTGACGTGTATCCGTCCCTCCCGCTGCAGGGTGACACAGACAGTAGGGAGCTCTGACGTGTATCCATCCCTCCCACTGCAGGGTGACACAGACAGTAGGGAGCTCTGACGTGTATCCGTCCCTCCCGCTGCAGGGTGACACAGACAGTAGGGAGCTCTGACGTGTATCCCTCCCTCCCGCTGCAGGGTGACACAGACAGTAGGGAGCTCTGACGTGTATCCGCCCCTCCCGCTGCAGGGTGACACAGACAGTAGGGAGCTCTGACGTGTATCTGTCCCTCCCACTGCAGGGTGACACAGACAGTAGGGACCTCTGACGTGTATCCATCCCTCCCGCTGCAGGGTGACACAGACAGTAGGGACCTCTGACGTGTATCCGTCCCTCCCGCTGCAGGGTGACACAGACAGTAGGGAGCTCTGACATGTATCCGTCCCTCCCGCTGCAGGGTGACACAGACAGTAGGGAGCTCTGACGTGTATCCGCCCCTCCCGCTGCAGGGTGACACAGACAGTAGGGAGCTCTGACATGTATCCGTCCCTCCCGCTGCAGGGTGACACAGACAGTAGGGAGCTCTGACGTGTATCTGTCCCTCCCGCTGCAGGGTGACACAGACAGGAGGGAGCTCTGACGTGTATCCGTCCCTCCCGCTGCAGGGTGACACAGACAGTAGGGAGCTCTGACGTGTATGCGTCCCTCCCGCTGCAGGGTGACACAGACAGTAGGGAGCTCTGACGTGTATCCGTCCCTCCCGCTGCAGGGTGACACAGACAGTAGGGAGCTCTGACATGTATCCATCCCTCCCGCTGCAGGGTGACACAGACAGTAGGGAACTCTGACGTGTATCCATCCCTCCCGCTGCAGGGTGACACAGACAGTAGGGAGCTCTGACGTGTATCCATCCCTCCCGCTGCAGGGTGACACAGACAGTAGGGAACTCTGACGTGTATCCGTCCCTCCCGCTGCAGGGTGACACAGACAGTAGGGAGCTCTGACGTGTATCCATCCCTCCCGCTGCAGGGTGACACAGACAGTAGGGAGCTCTGACGTGTATCCGTCCCTCCCGCTGCAGGGTGACACAGACAGTAGGGAGCTCTGACGTGTATCCGTCCCTCCCGCTGCAGGGTGACACAGACAGTAGGGAGCTCTGACGTGTATCTGTCCCTCCCGCTGCAGGGTGACACAGACAGTAGGGAGCTCTGACGTGTATCCCTCCCTCCCGCTGCAGGGTGACACAGACAGTAGGGAGCTCTGACGTGTATCCGTCCCTCCCGCTGCAGGGTGACACAGACAGTAGGGAGCTCTGACGTGTATCTGTCCCTCCCGCTGCAGGGTGACACAGACAGTAGGGAGCTCTGACGTGTATCCGTCCCTCCCGCTGCAGGGTGACACAGACAGTAGGGAGCTCTGACGTGTATCCCTCCCTCCCGCTGCAGGGTGACACAGACAGAAGGGAGCTCTGACGTATATATCCCTCCCTCCCGCTGCAGGGTGACACAGACAGTAGGGAGCTCTGACGTGTATCCCTCCCTCCCGCTGCAGGGTGACACAGACAGTAGGGAGCTCTGACGTGTATCCATCCCTCCCGCTGCAGGGTGACACAGACAGTAGGGAGCTCTGACGTGTATCCCTCCCTCCCGCTGCAGGGTGACACAGACAGTAGGGAGCTCTGACATGTATCCATCCCTCCCGCTGCAGGGTGACACAGACAGTAGGGAGCTCTGACGTGTATCTGTCCCTCCCGCTGCAGGGTGACACAGACAGTAGGGAGCTCTGACGTGTATCCGTCCCTCCCGCTGCAGGGTGACACAGACAGTAGGGAGCTCTGACGTGTATCCATCCCTCCCGCTGCAGGGTGACACAGACAGTAGGGAGCTCTGACGTGTATCCCTCCCTCCCGCTGCAGGGTGACACAGACAGTAGGGAGCTCTGACGTGTATCCGTCCCTCCCGCTGCAGGGTGACACAGACAGTAGGGAGCTCTGACGTGTATCCGTCCCTCCCGCTGCAGGGTGACACAGACAGTAGGGAGCTCTGACGTGTATCCGTCCCTCCCGCTGCAGGGTGACACAGACAGTAGGGAGCTCTGACGTGTATCCCTCCCTCCCGCTGCAGGGTGATACAGACAGTAGGGAGCTCTGACGTGTCTCTGTCCCTCCCGCTGCAGGGTGACACAGACAGTAGGGAGCTCTGACGTGTATCTGTCCCTCCCGCTGCAGGGTGACACAGACAGTAGGGAGCTCTGACGTGTCTCCGTCCCTCCCGCTGCAGGGTGACACAGACAGTAGGGAGCTCTGACGTGTCTCCGTCCCTCCCGCTGCAGGGTGACACAGACAGTAGGGAGCTCTGACATGTATCCGCCCCTCCCGCTGCAGGGTGACACAGACAGTAGGGAGCTCTGACATGTATCCATCCCTCCCACTGCAGGGTGACACAGACAGTAGGGAGCTCTGACGTGTATCCGTCCCTCCCGCTGCAGGGTGACACAGACAGTAGGGAGCTCTGACGTGTATCCGTCCCTCCCGCTGCAGGGTGACACAGACAGTAGGGAGCTCTGACGTGTATCCGTCCCTCCCGCTGCAGGGTGACACAGACAGTAGGGAGCTCTGACGTGTATCCATCCCTCCCGCTGCAGGGTGACACAGACAGTAGGGAGCTCTGACGTGTATGCGTCCCTCCCGCTGCAGGGTGACACAGACAGTAGGGAGCTCTGACGTGTATGCGTCCCTCCCGCTGCAGGGTGACACAGACAGTAGGGAGCTCTGACGTGTATCCATCCCTCCCGCTGCAGGGTGACACAGACAGTAGGGAGCTCTGATGTGTATCCATCCCTCCCGCTGCAGGGTGACACAGACAGTAGGGAGCTCTGACGTGTATCCGTCCCTCCCGCTGCAGGGTGACACAGACAGTAGGTAGCTCTGACATGTATCCGTCCCTCCCGCTGCAGGGTGACACAGACAGTAGGGAGCTCTGACGTGTATCCCTCCCTCCCGCTGCAGGGTGACACAGACAGTAGGGAGCTCTGACGTGTATCCCTCCCTCCCGCTGCAGGGTGACAGACAGTAGGGAGCTCTGATGTGTATCCCTCCCTCCCGCTGCAGGGTGACACAGACAGTAGGGAGCTCTGACGTGTATCCGTCCCTCCCGCTGCAGGGTGACACAGACAGTAGGGAGCTCTGACGTGTATCCGTCCCTCCCGCTGCAGGGTGACACAGACAGTAGGGAGCTCTGACGTGTATCCGTCCCTCCCGCTGCAGGGTGACACAGACAGTAGGGAGCTCTGACGTGTATCCCTCCCTCCCGCTGCAGGGTGACACAGACAGTAGGGAGCTCTGACGTGTATCCCTCCCTCCCGCTGCAGGGTGATACAGACAGTAGGGAGCTCTGACGTGTATCCCTCCCTCCCGCTGCAGGGTGACACAGACAGGAGGGAGCTCTGACGTGTATCCGTCCCTCCCGCTGCAGGGTGACACAGACAGTAGGGAGCTCTGACGTGTATCCGTCCCTCCCGCTGCAGGGTGACACAGACAGTAGGGAGCTCTGACGTGTATCCATCCCTCCCGCTGCAGGGTGACACAGACAGTAGGGAGCTCTGACGTGTATCCGTCCCTCCCGCTGCAGGGTGACACAGACAGTAGGGAGCTCTGACGTGTATCCATCCCTCCCGCTGCAGGGTGACACAGACAGGAGGGAGCTCTGACGTGTATCCGTCCCTCCCGCTGCAGGGTGACACAGACAGTAGGGAGCTCTGACGTGTATCCGTCCCTCCCGCTGCAGGGTGACACAGACAGTAGGGAGCTCTGACGTGTATCCGTCCCTCCCGCTGCAGGGTGACACAGACAGTAGGGAGCTCTGACATGTATCCATCCCTCCCGCTGCAGGGTGACACAGACAGTAGGGAGCTCTGACGTGTATCCCTCCCTCCCGCTGCAGGGTGACACAGACAGTAGGGAGCTCTGACGTGTATCCCTCCCTCCCGCTGCAGGGTGACACAGACAGTAGGGAGCTCTGACGTGTATCCCTCCCTCCCACTGCAGGGTGACACAGACAGTAGGGAGCTCTGACGTGTATCCATCCCTCCCGCTGCAGGGTGACACAGACAGTAGGGAGCTCTGACGTGTATCCATCCCTCCCGCTGCAGGGTGACACAGACAGTAGGGAGCTCTGACGTGTATCCGTCCCTCCCGCTGCAGGGTGACACAGACAGTAGGGAGCTCTGACATGTATCCCTCCCTCCCGCTGCAGGGTGACACAGACAGTAGGGAGCTCTGACGTGTATCCGTCCCTCCCGCTGCAGGGTGACACAGACAGTAGGGAGCTCTGACGTGTATCTGTCCCTCCCGCTGCAGGGTGACACAGACAGTAGGGAGCTCTGACGTGTATCCGTCCCTCCCGCTGCAGGGTGACACAGACAGTAGGGAGCTCTGACGTGTATCCGTCCCTCCCGCTGCAGGGTGACACAGACAGTAGGGAGCTCTGACGTGTATCCATCCCTCCCGCTGCAGGGTGACACAGACAGTAGGGAGCTCTGACGTGTATCCGTCCCTCCCGCTGCAGGGTGATACAGACAGTAGGGAGCTCTGACGTGTATCCATCCCTCCCGCTGCAGGGTGACACAGACAGTAGGGAGCTCTGACATGTATCCATCCCTCCCGCTGCAGGGTGACACAGACAGTAGGGAGCTCTGACGTGTATCCCTCCCTCCCGCTGCAGGGTGACACAGACAGTAGGGAGCTCTGACGTGTATCCCTCCCTCCCGCTGCAGGGTGACACAGACAGTAGGGAGTTCTGACGTGTATCCATCCCTCCCGCTGCAGGGTGACACAGACAGTAGGGAGCTCTGACGTGTATCCCTCCCTCCCGCTGCAGGGTGACACAGACAGGAGGGAGCTCTGACATGTATCCGTCCCTCCCGCTGCAGGGTGACACAGACAGTAGGGAGCTCTGACGTGTATCCGTCCCTCCCGCTGCAGGGTGACACAGACAGTAGGGAGCTCTGACGTGTATCCGTCCCTCCCGCTGCAGGGTGACACAGACAGTAGGGAGCTCTGACGTGTATCCGTCCCTCCCGCTGCAGGGTGACACAGACAGTAGGGAGCTCTGACGTGTATCCGTCCCTCCCGCTGCAGGGTGACACAGACAGTAGGGAGCTCTGACGTGTATCCGTCCCTCCCGCTGCAGGGTGACACAGACAGTAGGGAGCTCTGACGTGTATCCGTCCCTCCCGCTGCAGGGTGACACAGACAGTAGGGAGCTCTGACATGTATCCGTCCCTCCCGCTGCAGGGTGACACAGACAGTAGGGAGCTCTGACGTGTATCCGTCCCTCCCGCTGCAGGGTGACACAGACAGTAGGGAGCTCTGACGTGTATCCATCCCTCCCGCTGCAGGGTGACACAGACAGTAGGGAGCTCTGACGTGTATCCATCCCTCCCGCTGCAGGGTGACACAGACAGTAGGGAGCTCTGACGTGTATCCGTTCCTCCCGCTGCAGGGTGACACAGACAGTAGGGAGCTCTGACGTGTATCCATCCCTCCCGCTGCAGGGTGACACAGACAGTAGGGAGCTCTGACGTGTATCCGTCCCTCCCGCTGCAGGGTGACACAGACAGTAGGGAGCTCTGATGTGTATCCCTCCCTCCCGCTGCAGGGTGACACAGACAGTAGGGAGCTCTGACATGTATCCGTCCCTCCCGCTGCAGGGTGACACAGACAGTAGGGAGCTCTGACGTGTATCCGTCCCTCCCGCTGCAGGGTGACACAGACAGTAGGGAGCTCTGACGTGTATCCGTCCCTCCCGCTGCAGGGTGACACAGACAGTAGGGAGCTCTGACGTGTATCCGTCCCTCCCGCTGCAGGGTGACACGGACAGTAGGGAGCTCTGACATGTATCCGTCCCTCCCGCTGCAGGGTGACACAGACAGTAGGGAGCTCTGACGTGTATCCGTCCCTCCCGCTGCAGGGTGACACAGACAGTAGGGAGCTCTGACATGTATCCGTCCCTCCCGCTGCAGGGTGACACAGACAGTAGGGAGCTCTGACATGTATCCGTCCCTCCCGCTGCAGGGCGACACAGACAGTAGGGAGCTCTAACATGTATCCGTCCCTCCCGCTGCAGGGTGACACAGACAGTAGGGAGCTCTGACGTGTATCCGTCCCTCCCGCTGCAGGGTGACACAGACAGTAGGGAGCTCTGACGTGTATCCGTCCCTCCCGCTGCAGGGTGACACAGACAGTAGGGAGCTCTGACGTGTATCCGTCCCTCCCGCTGCAGGGTGACACAGACAGTAGGGAGCTCTGACGTGTATCCCTCCCGCTGCAGGGTGACACAGACAGTAGGGAGCTCTGACGTGTATCCGTCCCTCCCGCTGCAGGGTGACACAGACAGTAGGGAGCTCTGACATGTATCCGTCCCTCCCGCTGCAGGGTGACACAGACAGTAGGGAGCTCTGACGTGTATCCGTCCCTCCCGCTGCAGGGTGACACAGACAGTAGGGAGCTCTGACGTGTATCCGTCCCTCCCGCTGCAGGGTGACACAGACAGTAGGGAGCTCTGACGTGTATCCGTCCCTCCCGCTGCAGGGTGACACAGACAGTAGGGAGCTCTGACGTGTATCCGTCCCTCCCGCTGCAGGGTGATACAGACAGTAGGGAGCTCTGACGTGTATCCGTCCCTCCCGCTGCAGGGTGACACAGACAGTAGGGAGCTCTGACGTGTATCCGTCCCTCCCGCTGCAGGGTGACACAGACAGTAGGGAGCTCTGACGTGTATCCGTCCCTCCCGCTGCAGGGTGACACAGACAGTAGGGAGCTCTGACGTGTATCCGTCCCTCCCGCTGCAGGGTGACACAGACAGTAGGGAGCTCTGACGTGTATCCGTCCCTCCCGCTGCAGGGTGACACAGACAGTAGGGAGCTCTGACATGTATCTGTCCCTCCCGCTGCAGGGTGACATAGACAGTAGGGAGCTCTGACGTGTATCCGTCCCTCCCGCTGCAGGGTGACACAGACAGTAGGGAGCTCTGACGTGTATCCGTCCCTCCCGCTGCAGGGTGACACAGACAGTAGGGAGCTCTGACGTGTACCCGTCCCTCCCGCTGCAGGGTGACACAGACAGTAGGGAGCTCTGACGTGTATCTGTCCCTCCCGCTGCAGGGTGACACAGACAGTAGGGAGCTCTGACATGTATCCCTCCCTCCCGCTGCAGGGTGACACAGACAGTAGGGAGCTCTGACGTGTATCTGTCCCTCCCGCTGCAGGGTGACACAGACAGTAGGGATCTCTGACGTGTATCTGTCCCTCCCGCTGCAGGGTGACACAGACAGTAGGGAGCTCTGACGTGTATCTGTCCCTCCCGCTGCAGGGCGACACAGACAGTAGGGAGCTCTGACGTGTATCCATCCCTCCCGCTGCAGGGCGACACAGACAGTAGGGAGCTCTAACATGTATCCGTCCCTCCCGCTGCAGGGTGACACAGACAGTAGGGAGCTCTAACATGTATCCGTCCCTCCCGCTGCAGGGCGACACAGACAGTAGGGAGCTCTAACATGTATCCGTCCCTCCCGCTGCAGGGTGACACAGACAGTAGGGAGCTCTGACGTGTATCCATCCCTCCCGCTGCAGGGTGACATAGACAGTAGGGAGCTCTGACGTGTATCCGTCCCTCCCGCTGCAGGGTGACACAGACAGTAGGGAGCTCTGACGTGTATCCATCCCTCCCGCTGCAGGGCGACACAGACAGTAGGGAGCTCTAACATGTATCCGTCCCTCCCGCTGCAGGGTGACACAGACAGTAGGGAGCTCTGACGTGTATCCGTCCCTCCCGCTGCAGGGTGACATAGACAGTAGGGAGCTCTGACGTGTATCCGTCCCTCCCGCTGCAGGGTGACACAGACAGTAGGGAGCTCTGACGTGTATCCATCCCTCCCGCTGCAGGGCGACACAGACAGTAGGGAGCTCTAACATGTATCCGTCCCTCCCGCTGCAGGGTGACACAGACAGTAGGGAGCTCTGACGTGTATCCATCCCTCCCGCTGCAGGGTGACACAGACAGTAGGGAGCTCTGACGTGTATCCGTCCCTCCCGCTGCAGGGTGACACAGACAGTAGGGAGCTCTGACGTGTATCCATCCCTCCCGCTGCAGGGTGACACAGACAGTAGGGAGCTCTGACATGTATCCGTCCCTCCCGCTGCAGGGTGACACAGACAGTAGGGAGCTCTGACGTGTCTCCGTCCCTCCCGCTGCAGGGTGACACAGACAGTAGGGAGCTCTGACGTGTATCCGTCCCTCCCGCTGCAGGGTGACACAGACAGTAGGGAGCTCTGACGTGTATCCGTCCCTCCCGCTGCAGGGTGACACAGACAGTAGGGAGCTCTGACGTGTATCCGTCCCTCCCGCTGCAGGGTGACACAGACAGTAGGGAGCTCTGACGTGTATCCATCCCTCCCGCTGCAGGGTGACACAGACAGTAGGGAGCTCTGACGTGTCTCCGTCCCTCCCGCTGCAGGGTGACACAGACAGTAGGGAGCTCTGACGTGTATGCGTCCCTCCCGCTGCAGGGTGACACAGACAGTAGGGAGCTCTGACGTGTATGCGTCCCTCCCGCTGCAGGGTGACACAGACAGTAGGGAGCTCTGACGTGTATCCGTCCCTCCCGCTGCAGGGTGACACAGACAGTAGGGAGCTCTGACGTGTATCCATCCCTCCCGCTGCAGGGTGACACAGACAGTAGGGAGCTCTGACGTGTCTCCGTCCCTCCCGCTGCAGGGTGACACAGACAGTAGGGAGCTCTGAGATGTATCCGTCCCTCCCGCTGCAGGGTGACACAGACAGTAGGGAGCTCTGACGTGTATCCGTCCCTCCCGCTGCAGGGTGACACAGACAGTAGGGAGCTCTGATGTGTATCCGTCCCTCCCGCTGCAGGGTGACACAGACAGTAGGGAGCTCTGACGTGTATCCGTCCCTCCCGCTGCAGGGTGACACAGACAGTAGGGAGCTCTGACGTGTATCCGTCCCTCCCGCTGCAGGGTGACACAGACAGTAGGGAGCTCTGACGTGTATCCGTCCCTCCCGCTGCAGGGTGACACAGACAGTAGGGAGCTCTGACGTGTATCCGTCCCTCCCGCTGCAGGGTGACACAGACAGTAGGGAGCTCTGACGTGTATCCCTCCCTCCCGCTGCAGGGTGACAGACAGTAGGGAGCTCTGATGTGTATCCGTCCCTCCCGCTGCAGGGTGACACAGACAGTAGGGAGCTCTGACGTGTATGCGTCCCTCCCGCTGCAGGGTGACACAGACAGTAGGGAGCTCTGACGTGTATCCGTCCCTCCCGCTGCAGGGCGACACAGACAGTAGGGAGCTCTGACGTGTATCCCTCCCTCCCGCTGCAGGGTGACACAGACAGTAGGGAGCTCTGACGTGTATCTGTCCCTCCCGCTGCAGGGTGACACAGACAGTAGGGAGCTCTGACGTGTCTCTGTCCCTCCCGCTGCAGGGTGACACAGACAGTAGGGAGCTCTGACGTGTATCCGTCCCTCCCGCTGCAGGGTGACACAGACAGGAGGGAGCTCTGACGTGTATCCGTCCCTCCCGCTGCAGGGTGACACAGACAGTAGGGAGCTCTGACGTGTATCCGTCCCTCCCGCTGCAGGGTGACACAGACAGTAGGGAGCTCTGACGTGTATCCGTCCCTCCCGCTGCAGGGTGACACAGACAGTAGGGAGCTCTGACGTGTATCCGTCCCTCCCGCTGCAGGGTGACACAGACAGTAGGGAGCTCTGACGTGTATCCGTCCCTCCCGCTGCAGGGTGACACAGACAGTAGGGAGCTCTGACGTGTATCAGTCCCTCCCGCTGCAGGGTGACACAGACAGTAGGGAGCTCTGACGTGTATCCGTCCCTCCCGCTGCAGGGTGACACAGACAGTAGGGAGCTCTGACGTGTATCTGTCCCTCCCGCTGCAGGGTGACACAGACAGTAGGGAGCTCTGACGTGTATCCGTCCCTCCCGCTGCAGGGTGACACAGACAGTAGGGAGCTCTGACGTGTATCCATTCCTCCCGCTGCAGGGTGACACAGACAGTAGGGAGCTCTGACGTGTATCCGTCCCTCCCGCTGCAGGGTGACACAGACAGTAGGGAGCTCTGACGTGTATCCGTCCCTCCCGCTGCAGGGTGACATAGACAGTAGTAGGGAGCTCTGACGTGTATCCGTCCCTCCCGCTGCAGGGTGACACAGACAGTAGGGAGCTCTGACGTGTATCCGTCCCTCCCGCTGCAGGGTGACACAGACAGGAGGGAGCTCTGACGTGTCTCTGTCCCTCCCGCTGCAGGGTGACACAGACAGTAGGGAGCTCTGACGTGTCTCTGTCCCTCCCGCTGCAGGGTGACACAGACAGTAGGGAGCTCTGACGTGTATCCGTCCCTCTCGCTGCAGGGTGACACAGACAGTAGGGAGCTCTGACGTGTATCCGTCCCTCCCGCTGCAGGGTGACACAGACAGTAGGGAGCTCTGACGTGTATCCATCCCTCCCGCTGCAGGGTGACACAGACAGTAGGGAGCTCTGACGTATATGCGTCCCTCCCGCTGCAGGGTGACACAGACAGTAGGGAGCTCTGACGTGTATGCGTCCCTCCCGCTGCAGGGTGACACGGACAGTAGGGAGCTCTGACGTGTATCCGTCCCTCCCGCTGCAGGGTGACACAGACAGTAGGGAGCTCTGACGTGTATCCGTCCCTCCCGCTGCAGGGTGACACAGACAGTAGGGAGCTCTGACGTGTATCCGTCCCTCCCGCTGCAGGGTGACACAGACAGTAGGGAGCTCTGACGTGTATCCGTCCCTCCCGCTGCAGGGTGACACAGACAGTAGGGAGCTCTGACGTGTATCCGTCCCTCCCGCTGCAGGGTGACACAGACATAAGGGAGCTCTGACGTGTATCCCTCCCTCTCGCTGCAGGGTGACACAGACAGTAGGGAGCTCTGACGTGTATCCGTCCCTCCCGCTGCAGGGTGACACAGACAGTAGGGACCTCTGACGTGTACCCGTCCCTCCCGCTGCAGGGTGACACAGACAGTAGGGAGCTCTGACGTGTATCCGTCCCTCCCGCTGCAGGGTGACACAGACAGTAGGGAGCTCTGACGTGTATCTGTCCCTCCCGCTGCAGGGTGACATAGACAGTAGGGAGCTCTGACGTGTATCCATCCCTCCCGCTGCAGGGTGACACAGACAGTAGGGAGCTCTGATGTGTACCCGTCCCTCCCGCTGCAGGGTGACACAGACAGTAGGGAGCTCTGACGTGTATCCGTCCCTCCCGCTGCAGGGTGACACAGACAGTAGGGAGCTCTGACGTGTCTCTGTCCCTCCCGCTGCAGGGTGACACAGACAGTAGGGAGCTCTGACGTGTCTCTGTCCCTCCCGCTGCAGGGTGACACAGACAGTAGGGAGCTCTGACGTGTATCCGTCCCTCCCGCTGCAGGGTGACACAGACAGTAGGGAGCTCTTACGTGTATCCGTCCCTCCCGCTGCAGGGTGATACAGACAGTAGGGAGCTCTGACGTGTATGTGTCCCTCCCGCTGCAGGGTGACACAGACAGTAGGGAGCTCTGACGTGTATCCGTCCCTCCCGCTGCAGGGTGACACAGACAGTAGGGAGCTCTGACGTGTATCCGTCCCTCCCGCTGCAGGGTGACACAGACAGTAGGGAGCTCTGACGTGTATCCGTCCCTCCCGCTGCAGGGTGACACAGACAGTAGGGAGCTCTGACGTGTATGCGTCCCTCCCGCTGCAGGGTGACACGGACAGTAGGGAGCTCGAACGTGTATCCGTCCCTCCCGCTGCAGGGTGACACAGACAGTAGGGAGCTCTGACGTGTATCCGTCCCTCCCGCTGCAGGGTGACACAGACAGTAGGGAGCTCTGACGTGTATCCGTCCCTCCCGCTGCAGGGTGACACAGACAGTAGGGAGCTCTGACGTGTATCCGTCCCTCCCGCTGCAGGGTGACACAGACAGTAGGGAGCTCTGACATGTATGCGTCCCTCCCGCTGCAGGGTGACACAGACAGTAGGGAGCTCTGACATGTATGCGTCCCTCCCGCTGCAGGGTGACACAGACAGTAGGGAGCTCTGACGTGTATCCGTCCCTCCCGCTGCAGGGTGACACAGACAGTAGGGAGCTCTGACGTGTATCCGTCCCTCCCGCTGCAGGGTGACACAGACAGTAGGGTGCTCTGACGTGTATCCATTCCTCCCGCTGCAGGGTGACACAGACAGTAGGGAGCTCTGACGTGTATCCGTCCCTCCCACTGCAGGGTGACACAGACAGTAGGGAGCTCTGACGTGTATCCGTCCCTCCCGCTGCAGGGTGACACAGACAGTAGGGAGCTCTGACGTGTATCCGTCCCTCCCGCTGCAGGGTGACACAGACAGTAGGGAGCTCTGATGTGTATCCGTCCCTCCCGCTGCAGGGTGACACAGACAGTAGGGAGCTCTGACGTGTATCCGTCCCTCCCGCTGCAGGGTGACACAGACAGTAGGGAGCTCTGATGTGTATCCGTCCCTCCCGCTGCAGGGTGACACAGACAGTAGGGAGCTATGACGTGTATCCCTCCCTCCCGCTGCAGGGTGACACAGACAGTAGGGAGCTCTGACGTGTATCCGTCCCTCCCGCTGCAGGGTGACACAGACAGTAGGGAGCTCTGACGTGTATCCCTCCCTCCCGCTGCAGGGTGATACAGACAGTAGGGAGCTCTGACGTGTATCCGTCCCTCCCGCTGCAGGGTGACACAGACAGTAGGGAGCTCTGATGTGTATCCCTCCCTCCCGCTGCAGGGTGACACAGACAGTAGGGAGCTCTGACGTGTATCCGTCCCTCCCGCTGCAGGGTGACACAGACAGTAGGGAGCTCTGACGTGTATCCGTCCCTCCCGCTGCAGGGTGACACAGACAGTAGGGAGCTCTGATGTGTATCCGTCCCTCCCGCTGCAGGGTGACACAGACAGTAGGGAGCTCTGACGTGTATCCGTCCCTCCCGCTGCAGGGTGACACAGACAGTAGGGAGCTCTGACGTGTATCCGTCCCTCCCGCTGCAGGGTGACACAGACAGTAGGGAGCTCTGACGTGTATCCGTCCCTCCCGCTGCAGGGTGACACAGACAGTAGGGAGCTCTGACGTGTATCCGTCCCTCCCGCTGCAGAGTGACACAGACAGTAGGGAGCTCTGACGTGTCTCTGTCCCTCCCGCTGCAGGGTGACACAGACAGTAGGGAGCTCTGACGTGTATCCGTCCCTCCCGCTGCAGGGTGACACAGACAGTAGGGAGCTCTGACGTGTATCCGTCCCTCCCGCTGCAGGGTGACACAGACAGTAGGGAGCTCTGATGTGTATCCGTCCCTCCCGCTGCAGGGTGACACAGACAGTAGGGAGCTCTGACGTGTATCCGTCCCTCCCGCTGCAGGGTGACACAGACAGTAGGGAGCTCTGACGTGTATCCGTCCCTCCCGCTGCAGGGTGACACAGACAGTAGGGAGCTCTGACGTGTATCCGTCCCTCCCGCTGCAGAGTGACACAGACAGTAGGGAGCTCTGACGTGTATCCGTCCCTCCCGCTGCAGGGTGACACAGACAGTAGGGAGCTCTGACGTGTATCCGTCCCTCCCACTGCAGGGTGACACAGACAGTAGGGAGCTCTGACGTGTATCCATCCCTCCCGCTGCAGGGTGACACAGACAGTAGGGAGCTCTGACGTGTATCCGTCCCTCCCGCTGCAGGGTGACACAGACAGTAGGGAGCTCTGACGTGTATCCGTCCCTCCCGCTGCAGGGTGACACAGACAGTAGGGAGCTCTGACGTGTATCCGTCCCTCCCGCTGCAGGGTGACACAGACAGTAGGGAGCTCTGACGTGTATCCGTCCCTCCCGCTGCAGGGTGACACAGACAGTAGGGAGCTCTGACGTGTATCCGTCCCTCCCGCTGCAGGGTGACACAGACAGTAGGGAGCTCTGACGTGTATCCGTCCCTCTCGCTGCAGGGTGACACAGACAGTAGGGAGCTCTGACGTGTATGCGTCCCTCTCGCTGCAGGGTGACACAGACAGTAGGGAGCTCTGACGTGTCTCTGTCCCTCCCGCTGCAGGGTGACACAGACAGTAGGGAGCTCTGACGTGTATCCGTCCCTCCCGCTGCAGGGTGACACAGACAGTAGGGAGCTCTGACGTGTATCCGTCCCTCCCGCTGCAGGGTGACACAGACAGTAGGGAGCTCTGACGTGTATCCGTCCCTCCCGCTGCAGGGTGACACAGACAGTAGGGAGCTCTGACGTGTATCCGTCCCTCCCGCTGCAGGGTGACACAGACAGTAGGGAGCTCTGATGTGTATCCATCCCTCCCGCTGCAGGGTGACACAGACAGTAGGGAGCTCTGACGTGTATCCGTCCCTCCCGCTGCAGGGTGACACAGACAGTAGGGAGCTCTGACGTGTATCCGTCCCTCCCGCTGCAGGGTGACACAGACAGTAGGGAGCTCTGACGTGTATCCGTCCCTCCCGCTGCAGGGTGACACAGACAGTAGGGAGCTCTGACGTGTATCCCTCCCTCCCGCTGCAGGGTGACACAGACAGTAGGGAGCTCTGACGTGTATCCGTCCCTCCCGCTGCAGGGTGACACAGACAGTAGGGAGCTCTGACGTGTATCCGTCCCTCCCGCTGCAGGGTGACACAGACAGTAGGGAGCTCTGACGTGTATCCCTCCCTCCCGCTGCAGGGTGACACAGACAGTAGGGAGCTCTGACGTGTATCCGTCCCTCCCGCTGCAGGGTGACACAGACAGTAGGGAGCTCTGACGTGTATCCGTCCCTCCCGCTGCAGGGTGACACAGACAGTAGGGAGCTCTGACGTGTATCCCTCCCTCCCGCTGCAGGGTGACACAGACAGTAGGGAGCTCTGACGTGTATCCGTCCCTCCCGCTGCAGGGTGACACAGACAGTAGGGAGCTCTGACGTGTATCCCTCCCTCCCGCTGCAGGGTGACACAGACAGGAGGGAGCTCTGACATGTATCCGTCCCTCCCGCTGCAGGGTGACATAGACAGTAGGGAGCTCTGATGTGTATCCGTCCCTCCCGCTGCAGGGTGACACAGACAGTAGGGAGCTCTGACGTGTATCCGTCCCTCCCGCTGCAGGGTGACACAGACAGTAGGGAGCTCTGATGTGTATCCGTCCCTCCCGCTGCAGGGTGACACAGACAGTAGGGAGCTCTGACGTGTATCCGTCCCTCCCGCTGCAGGGCGACACAGACAGTAGGGAGCTCTGACGTGTATCCGTCCCTCCCGCTGCAGGGTGACACAGACAGTAGGGAGCTCTGACGTGTATCCGTCCCTCCCGCTGCAGGGTGACACAGACAGTACGGAGCTCTGACGTGTATCCGTCCCTCCCGCTGCAGGGTGACACAGACAGTAGGGAGCTCTGACGTGTATCCGTCCCTCCCGCTGCAGGGTGACACAGACAGTAGGGAGCTCTGACGTGTATCCGTCCCTCCCGCTGCAGGGCGACACAGACAGTAGGGAGCTCTGACGTGTATCCCTCCCTCCCGCTGCAGGGTGACACAGACAGTAGGGAGCTCTGACGTGTATCCGTCCCTCCCGCTGGAGGGTGACATAGACAGTAGGGAGCTCTGACGTGTATCCGTCCCTCCCGCTGCAGGGTGACACAGACAGTAGGGAGCTCTGACGTGTATCTGTTCCTCCCGCTGCAGGGTGACACAGACAGTAGGGAGCTCTGACGTGTATCCGTCCCTCCCGCTGCAGGGTGACACAGACAGTAGGGAGCTCTGACGTGTATCCGTCCCTCCCGCTGCAGGGTGACACAGACAGTAGGGAGCTCTGACGTGTCTCCGTCCCTCCCGCTGCAGGGTGACACAGACAGTAGGGAGCTCTGACGTGTATCCGTCCCTCCCGCTGCAGGGTGACACAGACAGTAGGGAGCTCTGACGTGTATCCGTCCCTCCCGCTGCAGGGTGACACAGACAGTAGGGAGCTCTGACGTGTATCCGTCCCTCCCGCTGCAGGGTGACACAGACAGAAGGGAGCTCTGACGTGTATCCGTCCCTCCCGCTGCAGGGTGACACAGACAGTAGGGAGCTCTGACGTGTATCCGCCCCTCCCGCTGCAGGGTGACACAGACAGGAGGGAGCTCTGACGTGTATCCGTCCCTCCCGCTGCAGGGTGACACAGACAGGAGGGAGCTCTGACGTGTATCCGTCCCTCCCGCTGCAGGGTGACACAGACAGTAGGGAGCTCTGACGTGTCTCCGTCCCTCCCACTGCAGGGTGACACAGACAGTAGGGAGCTCTGACGTGTATCCGTCCCTCCCGCTGCAGGGTGACACAGACAGTAGGGAGCTCTGACGTGTCTCCGTCCCTCCCACTGCAGGGTGACACAGACAGTAGGGAGCTCTGACGTGTATCTGTTCCTCCCGCTGCAGGGTGACACAGACAGTAGGGAGCTCTGACATGTATCCGTCCCTCCCGCTGCAGGGTGACACAGACAGTAGGGAGCTCTGACGTGTATCCATCCCTCCCGCTGCAGGGTGACATAGACAGTAGGGAGCTCTGACGTGTATCTGTCCCTCCCGCTGCAGGGTGACACAGACAGTAGGGAGCTCTGACGTGTATCCGTCCCTCCCGCTGCAGGGTGACACAGACAGTAGGGAGCTCTGACGTGTATCTGTCCCTCCCGCTGCAGGGTGACACAGACAGTAGGGAGCTCTGACGTGTATCCATCCCTCCCGCTGCAGGGTGACACAGACAGTAGGGAGCTCTGACGTGTATCCGTCCCTCCCGCTGCAGGGTGACACAGACAGTAGGGAGCTCTGACGTGTATCTGTCCCTCCCGCTGCAGGGTGACACAGACAGTAGGGAGCTCTGACGTGTATCCATCCCTCCCGCTGCAGGGTGACACAGACAGTAGGGAGCTCTGACGTGTATCCGTCCCTCCCGCTGCAGGGTGACACAGACAGTAGGGAGCTCTGACGTGTATCCGTCCCTCCCGCTGCAGGGTGACACAGACAGTAGGGAGCTCTGACATGTATCCGTCCCTCCCGCTGCAGGGTGACACAGACAGTAGGGAGCTCTGACGTGTATCCATCCCTCCCGCTGCAGGGTGACATAGACAGTAGGGAGCTCTGACGTGTATCCATCCCTCCCGCTGCAGGGTGACACAGACAGTAGGGAGCTCTGACGTGTATCCATCCCTCCCGCTGCAGGGTGACACAGACAGTAGGGAGCTCTGACGTGTATCCGTCCCTCCCGCTGCAGGGTGACACAGACAGTAGGGAGCTCTGACGTGTATCCGTCCCTCCCGCTGCAGGGTGACACAGACAGTACGGAGCTCTGACGTGTATCCGTCCCTCCCGCTGCAGGGTGACACAGACAGTAGGGAGCTCTGACGTGTATCTGTCCCTCCCGCTGCAGGGTGACATAGACAGTAGGGATCTCTGACGTGTATCCGTCCCTCCCGCTGCAGGGTGACACAGACAGTAGGGAGCTCTGACATGTATCCGTCCCTCCCGCTGCAGGGTGACACAGACAGTAGGGAGCTCTGACGTGTATCCGCCCCTCCCGCTGCAGGGTGACACAGACAGTAGGGAGCTCTGACGTGTCTCCGTCCCTCCCGCTGCAGGGTGACACAGACAGTAGGGAGCTCTGACGTGTCTCCGTCCCTCCCGCTGCAGGGTGACACAGACAGTAGGGAGCTCTGACGTGTCTCCGTCCCTCCCGCTGCAGGGTGACACAGACAGTAGGGAGCTCTGACGTGTATCTGTCCCTCCCACTGCAGGGTGACACAGACAGTAGGGAGCTCTGACGTGTATCCGTCCCTCCCGCTGCAGGGTGACACAGACAGTACGGAGCTCTGACGTGTATCCATCCCTCCCGCTGCAGGGTGACACAGACAGTACGGAGCTCTGACGTGTATCCATCCCTCCCGCTGCAGGGTGACACAGACAGTAGGGAGCTCTGACGTGTATCCCTCCCTCCCGCTGCAGGGTGACACAGACAGTAGGGAGCTCTGACGTGTATCCGTCCCTCCCGCTGCAGGGTGACACAGACAGTAGGGAGCTCTGACGTGTATCCGTCCCTCCCGCTGCAGGGTGACACAGACAGTAGGGAGCTCTGACGTATATCCATCCCTCCCGCTGCAGGGTGACACAGACAGTAGGGACCTCTGACGTGTATCCGTCCCTCCCGCTGCAGGGTGACACAGACAGTAGGGAGCTCTGACGTGTATCCATCCCTCCCGCTGCAGGGTGACACAGACAGTAGGGAGCTCTGACGTGTCTCCGTCCCTCCCGCTGCAGGGTGACACAGACAGTAGGGAGCTCTGACGTGTATCCATTCCTCCCGCTGCAGGGTGACACAGACAGTAGGGAGCTCTGACATGTATCCGTCCCTCCCGCTGCAGGGTGACACAGACAGTAGGGAGCTCTGACGTGTATCCGTCCCTCCCACTGCAGGGTGACACAGACAGTAGGGAGCTCTGACGTGTATCCGTCCCTCCCGCTGCAGGGTGACACAGACAGTAGGGAGCTCTGACGTGTATCCGTCCCTCCCGCTGCAGGGTGACACAGACAGTAGGGAGCTCTGACGTGTATCCGTCCCTCCCGCTGCAGGGTGACACAGACAGTAGGGAGCTCTGACGTGTATCCGTCCCTCCCGCTGCAGGGTGACAGACAGTAGGGAGCTCTGACGTGTCTCCGTCCCTCCCGCTGCAGGGTGACACAGACAGTAGGGAGCTCTGACATGTATCCGTCCCTCCCACTGCAGGGTGACACAGACAGTAGGGAGCTCTGACATGTATCCGTCCCTCCCACTGCAGGGTGACACAGACAGTACGGAGCTCTGACGTGTATCCGTCCCTCCCGCTGCAGGGTGACACAGACAGTAGGGAGCTCTGACGTGTATCCGTCCCTCCCGCTGCAGGGTGACACAGACAGTAGGGAGCTCTTACGTATATCCGTCCCTCCCGCTGCAGGGTGACACAGACAGTAGGGAGCTCTGATGTGTATCCGTCCCTCCCGCTGCAGGGTGACACAGACAGTACGGAGCTCTGACGTATATATCCGCCCCTCCCGCTGCAGGGTGACACAGACAGTAGGGAGCTCTGACGTGTATCTGTCCCTCCCGCTGCAGGGTGACACAGACAGTAGGGAGCTCTGACGTGTATCCATCCCTCCCGCTGCAGGGTGACACAGACAGTAGGGAGCTCTGACGTGTATCCATCCCTCCCGCTGCAGGGTGACACAGACAGGAGGGAGCTCTGACGTGTATCCGTCCCTCCCGCTGCAGGGTGACACAGACAGTAGGGAGCTCTGACGTGTCTCCGTCCCTCCCGCTGCAGGGTGACACAGACAGTTCGGAGCTCTGATGTGTATCCGTCCCTCCCGCTGCAGGGTGACACAGACAGTAGGGAGCTCTGACGTGTATCCATCCCTCCCGCTGCAGGGTGACACAGACAGTAGGGAGCTCTGACGTGTATCCGTCCCTCCCGCTGCAGGGTGACACAGACAGTAGGGAGCTCTGACATGTATCCATCCCTCCCGCTGCAGGGTGACACAGACAGTAGGGAGCTCTGACGTGTATCCGCCCCTCCCGCTGCAGGGTGACACAGACAGTAGGGAGCTCTGACGTGTATCTGTCCCTCCCGCTGCAGGGTGACACAGACAGTAGGGAGCTCTGACATGTATCCGTCCCTCCCGCTGCAGGGTGACACAGACAGTAGGGAGCTCTGACGTGTATCTGTCCCTCCCGCTGCAGGGTGACACAGACAGGAGGGAGCTCTGACGTGTATCCCTCCCTCCCGCTGCAGGGTGACACAGACAGTAGGGAGCTCTGACGTGTATCCATTCCTCCCGCTGCAGGGTGACACAGACAGTAGGGAGCTCTGACGTGTATCCGTCCCTCCCGCTGCAGGGTGACACAGACAGTAGGGAGCTCTGACGTGTATCCGCCCCTCCCGCTGCAGGGTGACACAGACAGTAGGGAGCTCTGACGTGTATCCGTCCCTCCCGCTGCAGGGTGACACAGACAGTAGGGAGCTCTGACGTGTATCCGTCCCTCCCGCTGCAGGGTGACACAGACAGTAGGGAGCTCTGACATGTATCCATCCCTCCCGCTGCAGGGTGACACAGACAGTAGGGAGCTCTGACGTGTCTCCGTCCCTCCCGCTGCAGGGTGACACAGACAGTAGGGAGCTCTGACGTGTATCCGTCCCTCCCACTGCAGGGTGACACAGACAGTAGGGAGCTCTGACGTGTATCCATCCCTCCCGCTGCAGGGTGACACAGACAGTAGGGAGCTCTGACGTGTATCCCTCCCTCCCGCTGCAGGGTGACACAGACAGTAGGGAGCTCTGACATGTATCCGTCCCTCCCGCTGCAGGGTGACACAGACAGTAGGGAGCTCTGACGTGTATCCGTCCCTCCCGCTGCAGGGTGACACAGACAGTAGGGAGCTCTGACGTGTATCTGTCCCTCCCACTGCAGGGTGACACAGACAGTAGGGAGCTCTGACGTGTATCCGTCCCTCCCGCTGCAGGGTGACACAGACAGTACGGAGCTCTGACGTGTATCCGTCCCTCCCGCTGCAGGGTGACACAGACAGTAGTAGGGAGCTCTGACGTGTATGCGTCCCTCCCGCTGCAGGGTGACACGGACAGTAGGGAGCTCGAACGTGTATCCGTCCCTCCCGCTGCAGGGTGACACAGACAGTAGGGAGCTCTGACGTGTATCCGTCCCTCCCGCTGCAGGGTGACACAGACAGTACGGAGCTCTGACGTGTATCCGTCCCTCCCGCTGCAGGGTGACACAGACAGTAGGGAGCTCTGACGTGTATCCGTCCCTCCCGCTGCAGGGTGACATAGACAGTAGTAGGGAGCTCTGACGTGTATCCGTCCCTCCCGCTGCAGGGTGACACAGACAGTAGGGAGCTCTGACGTGTATCCGCCCCTCCCGCTGCAGGGTGACACAGACAGTAGGGAGCTCTTACGTGTATCCGTCCCTCCCGCTGCAGGGTGACACAGACAGTAGGGAGCTCTTACGTGTATCCGTCCCTCCCGCTGCAGGGTGACACAGACAGTACGGAGCTCTGACGTGTATCCGTCCCTCCCGCTGCAGGGTGACACAGACAGTAGGGAGCTCTTACGTGTATCCGTCCCTCCCGCTGCAGGGTGACACAGACAGTAGGGAGCTCTGACGTGTATCCGTCCCTCCCGCTGCAGGGTGACACAGACAGTAGGGAGCTCTGACGTATATGCGTCCCTCCCGCTGCAGGGTGACACAGACAGTAGGGAGCTCTGACGTGTATGCGTCCCTCCCGCTGCAGGGTGACACGGACAGTAGGGAGCTCGAACGTGTATCTGTCCCTCCCGCTGCAGGGTGACACAGACAGTAGGGAGCTCTGACGTGTATCCGTCCCTCCCGCTGCAGGGTGACACAGACAGTAGGGAGCTCTGACGTGTATCCGTCCCTCCCGCTGCAGGGTGACACAGACAGTAGGGAGCTCTGACGTGTATCCCTCCCTCCCGCTGCAGGGTGACACAGACAGTAGGGAGCTCTGACGTGTATCCGCCCCTCCCGCTGCAGGGTGACACAGACAGTAGGGAGCTCTGACGTGTATGCGTCCCTCCCGCTGCAGGGTGACACGGACAGTAGGGAGCTCGAACGTGTATCCGTCCCTCCCGCTGCAGGGTGACATAGACAGTAGGGAGCTCTGACGTGTATCTGTCCCTCCCGCTGCAGGGTGACACAGACAGTAGGGAGCTCTGACGTGTCTCCGTCCCTCCCGCTGCAGGGTGACACAGACAGTAGGGAGCTCTGACGTGTATCCGTCCCTCCCGCTGCAGGGTGACACAGACAGTAGGGAGCTCTGACGTGTATGCGTCCCTCCCGCTGCAGGGTGACACGGACAGTAGGGAGCTCGCACGTGTATCTGTCCCTCCCGCTGCAGGGTGACACAGACAGTAGGGAGCTCTGACATGTATCCGTCCCTCCCGCTGCAGGGTGACACAGACAGTAGGGAGCTCTGACGTGTATCCGTCCCTCCCGCTGCAGGGTGACACAGACAGTAGGGAGCTCTGACGTGTATCCGTCCCTCCCGCTGCAGGGTGACACAGACAGTAGGGAGCTCTGACGTGTATCCGTCCCTCCCGCTGCAGGGTGACATAGACAGTAGTAGGGAGCTCTGACGTGTATCCGTCCCTCCCGCTGCAGGGTGACACAGACAGTAGGGAGCTCTGACGTGTATCCGTCCCTCCCGCTGCAGGGTGACATAGACAGTAGTAGGGAGCTCTGACGTGTATCCGTCCCTCCCGCTGCAGGGTGACACAGACAGTAGGGAGCTCTGACGTGTATCCGTCCCTCCCGCTGCAGGGTGACACAGACAGTAGGGAGCTCTGACGTGTATGCGTCCCTCCCGCTGCAGGGTGACACGGACAGTAGGGAGCTCGCACGTGTATCTGTCCCTCCCGCTGCAGGGTGACACAGACAGTAGGGAGCTCTGACATGTATCCGTCCCTCCCGCTGCAGGGTGACACAGACAGTAGGGAGCTCTGACGTGTATCCGTCCCTCCCGCTGCAGGGTGACACAGACAGTAGGGAGCTCTGACGTGTATCCGTCCCTCCCGCTGCAGGGTGACACAGACAGTAGGGAGCTCTGACGTGTATCCGTCCCTCCCGCTGCAGGGTGACACAGACAGTAGGGAGCTCTGACGTGTATCCGTCCCTCCCGCTGCAGGGTGACACAGACAGTAGGGAGCTCTGACGTGTCTCTGTCCCTCCCGCTGCAGGGTGACACAGACAGTAGGGAGCTCTGACGTGTATGCGTCCCTCTCGCTGCAGGGTGACACAGACAGTAGGGAGCTCTGACGTGTATCCATCCCTCCCGCTGCAGGGTGACACAGACAGTAGGGAGCTCTGACGTATATGCGTCCCTCCCGCTGCAGGGTGACACGGACAGTAGGGAGCTCTGACGTGTATCCGTCCCTCCCGCTGCAGGGTGACACAGACAGTAGGGAGCTCTGACGTGTATCCGTCCCTCCCGCTGCAGGGTGACACAGACAGTAGGGAGCTCTGACGTGTATCCGTCCCTCCCGCTGCAGGGTGACACAGACAGTAGGGAGCTCTGACGTGTATCCGTCCCTCCCGCTGCAGGGTGACACAGACAGTAGGGAGCTCTGACGTGTATCCGTCCCTCCCGCTGCAGGGTGACACAGACAGTAGGGAGCTCTGACGTGTATCCGTCCCTCCCGCTGCAGGGTGACACAGACAGTAGGGAGCTCTGACGTGTATCCGTCCCTCCCGCTGCAGGGTGACACAGACATAAGGGAGCTCTGACGTGTATCCCTCCCTCTCGCTGCAGGGTGACACAGACAGTAGGGAGCTCTGACGTGTATCCGTCCCTCCCGCTGCAGGGTGACACAGACAGTAGGGAGCTCTGACGTGTATCCGTCCCTCCCGCTGCAGGGTGACACAGACAGTAGGGAGCTCTGACATGTATCCGTCCCTCCCGCTGCAGGGTGACACAGACAGTAGGGAGCTCTGACGTGTATCCGTCCCTCCCGCTGCAGGGTGACACAGACAGTAGGGACCTCTGACGTGTACCCGTCCCTCCCGCTGCAGGGTGACACAGACAGTAGGGAGCTCTGACGTGTATCCGTCCCTCCCGCTGCAGGGTGACACAGACAGTAGGGAGCTCTGACGTGTATCTGTCCCTCCCGCTGCAGGGTGACATAGACAGTAGGGAGCTCTGACGTGTATCCATCCCTCCCGCTGCAGGGTGACACAGACAGTAGGGAGCTCTGATGTGTACCCGTCCCTCCCGCTGCAGGGTGACACAGACAGTAGGGAGCTCTGACGTGTATCCGTCCCTCCCGCTGCAGGGTGACACAGACAGTAGGGAGCTCTGACGTGTCTCTGTCCCTCCCGCTGCAGGGTGACACAGACAGTAGGGAGCTCTGACGTGTCTCTGTCCCTCCCGCTGCAGGGTGACACAGACAGTAGGGAGCTCTGACGTGTATCCGTCCCTCCCGCTGCAGGGTGACACGGACAGTAGGGAGCTCTTACGTGTATCCGTCCCTCCCGCTGCAGGGTGATACAGACAGTAGGGAGCTCTGACGTGTATGTGTCCCTCCCGCTGCAGGGTGACACAGACAGTAGGGAGCTCTGACGTGTATCCGTCCCTCCCGCTGCAGGGTGACACAGACAGTAGGGAGCTCTGACGTGTATCCGTCCCTCCCGCTGCAGGGTGACACAGACAGTAGGGAGCTCTGACGTGTATCCGTCCCTCCCGCTGCAGGGTGACACAGACAGTAGGGAGCTCTGACGTGTATGCGTCCCTCCCGCTGCAGGGTGACACGGACAGTAGGGAGCTCGAACGTGTATCCGTCCCTCCCGCTGCAGGGTGACACAGACAGTAGGGAGCTCTGACGTGTATCCGTCCCTCCCGCTGCAGGGTGACACAGACAGTAGGGAGCTCTGACGTGTATCCGTCCCTCCCGCTGCAGGGTGACACAGACAGTAGGGAGCTCTGACGTGTATCCGTCCCTCCCGCTGCAGGGTGACACAGACAGTAGGGAGCTCTGACGTGTATCCGTCCCTCCCGCTGCAGGGTGACATAGACAGTAGGGAGCTCTGACGTGTATCCGTCCCTCTCGCTGCAGGGTGACACAGACAGTAGGGAGCTCTGACGTGTATCCGTCCCTCCCGCTGCAGGGTGACATAGACAGTAGGGAGCTCTGACGTGTATCCGTCCCTCCCGCTGCAGGGTGACACAGACAGTAGGGAGCTCTGACATGTATGCGTCCCTCCCGCTGCAGGGTGACACAGACAGTAGGGAGCTCTGACGTGTATCCGTCCCTCCCGCTGCAGGGTGACACAGACAGTAGGGAGCTCTGACGTGTATCCATCCCTCCCGCTGCAGGGTGACACAGACAGTAGGGAGCTCTGACGTGTATCCGTCCCTCCCGCTGCAGGGTGACACAGACAGTAGGGTGCTCTGACGTGTATCCATTCCTCCCGCTGCAGGGTGACACAGACAGTAGGGAGCTCTGACGTGTCTCTGTCCCTCCCGCTGCAGGGTGACACAGACAGTAGGGAGCTCTGACGTGTATCCGTCCCTCCCGCTGCAGGGTGACACAGACAGTAGGGAGCTCTGACGTGTATCCGTCCCTCCCGCTGCAGGGTGACACAGACAGTAGGGAGCTCTGACGTGTCTCCGTCCCTCCCGCTGCAGGGTGACACAGACAGTAGGGAGCTCTGACGTGTATCCCTCCCTCCCGCTGCAGGGTGACACAGACAGTAGGGAGCTCTGACGTGTCTCCGTCCCTCCCGCTGCAGGGTGACACAGACAGTAGGGAGCTCTGACATGTATCCGCCCCTCCCGCTGCAGGGTGACACAGACAGTAGGGAGCTCTGACATGTATCCATCCCTCCCACTGCAGGGTGACACAGACAGTAGGGAGCTCTGACGTGTATCCGTCCCTCCCGCTGCAGGGTGACACAGACAGTAGGGAGCTCTGACGTGTATCCGTCCCTCCCGCTGCAGGGTGACACAGACAGTAGGGAGCTCTGATGTGTATCCGTCCCTCCCGCTGCAGGGTGACACAGACAGTAGGGAGCTCTGACGTGTATCCGTCCCTCCCGCTGCAGGGTGACACAGACAGTAGGGAGCTCTGATGTGTATCCGTCCCTCCCGCTGCAGGGTGACACAGACAGTAGGGAGCTATGACGTGTATCCATCCCTCCCGCTGCAGGGTGACACAGACAGTAGGGAGCTCTGACGTGTATCCGTCCCTCCCGCTGCAGGGTGACACAGACAGTAGGGAGCTCTGACGTGTATCCCTCCCTCCCGCTGCAGGGTGACACAGACAGTAGGGAGCTCTGACGTGTATGCGTCCCTCCCGCTGCAGGGTGACACAGACAGTAGGGAGCTCTGACGTGTATCTGTCCCTCCCGCTGCAGGGTGACACAGACAGTAGGGAGCTCTGACGTGTATCCGTCCCTCCCGCTGCAGGGTGACACAGACAGTAGGGAGCTCTGACGTGTATCCATTCCTCCCGCTGCAGGGTGACACAGACAGTAGAGAGCTCTGACGTGTATCCGTCCCTCCCGCTGCAGGGTGACACAGACAGTAGGGAGCTCTGACGTGTCTCTGTCCCTCCCGCTGCAGGGTGACACAGACAGTAGGGAGCTCTGATGTGTATCCGTCCCTCCCGCTGCAGGGTGACACAGACAGTAGGGAGCTCTGATGTGTACCCGTCCCTCCCGCTGCAGGGTGACACAGACAGTAGGGAGCTCTGACGTGTATCCGTCCCTCCCGCTGCAGGGTGACACAGACAGTAGGGAGCTCTGACGTGTATCCGTCCCTCCCGCTGCAGGGTGACACAGACAGTAGGGAGCTCTGACGTGTATCCGTCCCTCCCGCTGCAGGGTGACACAGACAGTAGGGAGCTCTGACGTGTATCCGTCCCTCCCGCTGCAGAGTGACACAGACAGTAGGGAGCTCTGACGTGTCTCTGTCCCTCCCGCTGCAGGGTGACACAGACAGTAGGGAGCTCTGACGTGTATCCGTCCCTCCCGCTGCAGGGTGACACAGACAGTAGGGAGCTCTGACGTGTATCCGTCCCTCCCGCTGCAGGGTGACACAGACAGTAGGGAGCTCTGACGTGTATCCGTCCCTCCCGCTGCAGGGTGACACAGACAGTAGGGAGCTCTGACGTGTATCCGTCCCTCCCGCTGCAGGGTGACACAGACAGAAGGGAGCTCTGACGTGTATCCGTCCCTCCCGCTGCAGGGTGACACAGACAGTAGGGAGCTCTGACGTGTATCCGCCCCTCCCGCTGCAGGGTGACACAGACAGTAGGGAGCTCTGACGTGTATCCGCCCCTCCCGCTGCAGGGTGACACAGACAGTAGGGAGCTCTGACGTGTATCCCTCCCTCCCGCTGCAGGGTGACACAGACAGTAGGGAGCTCTGACATGTATGCGTCCCTCCCGCTGCAGGGTGACACAGACAGTAGGGAGCTCTGACGTGTATCCGTCCCTCCCGCTGCAGGGTGACACAGACAGTAGGGAGCTCTGACGTGTATCCGTCCCTCCCGCTGCAGGGTGACACAGACAGTAGGGTGCTCTGACGTGTATCCGTCCCTCCCGCTGCAGGGTGACACAGACAGTAGGGAGCTCTGACGTGTATCCGTCCCTCCCGCTGCAGGGTGACACAGACAGTAGGGAGCTCTGACGTGTATCCATCCCTCCCGCTGCAGGGTGACACAGACAGTAGGGAGCTCTGACGTGTATCCGTCCCTCCCGCTGCAGGGTGACACAGACAGTAGGGAGCTCTGACGTGTATCCGTCCCTCTCGCTGCAGGGTGACACAGACAGTAGGGAGCTCTGACGTGTATCCGTCCCTCCCGCTGCAGGGTGACACAGACAGTAGGGAGCTCTGACGTGTATCCGTCCCTCCCGCTGCAGGGTGACACAGACAGTAGGGAGCTCTGACGTGTATCCGTCCCTCCCGCTGCAGGGTGACACAGACAGTAGGGAGCTCTGACGTGTATGCGTCCCTCTCGCTGCAGGGTGACACAGACAGTAGGGAGCTCTGACGTGTCTCTGTCCCTCCCGCTGCAGGGTGACACAGACAGTAGGGAGCTCTGACGTGTATCCGTCCCTCCCGCTGCAGGGTGACACAGACAGTAGGGAGCTCTGACGTGTATCCGTCCCTCCCGCTGCAGGGTGACACAGACAGTAGGGAGCTCTGACGTGTATCCGTCCCTCCCGCTGCAGGGTGACACAGACAGTAGGGAGCTCTGACATGTATGCGTCCCTCCCGCTGCAGGGTGACACAGACAGTAGGGAGCTCTGACGTGTATCCGTCCCTCCCGCTGCAGGGTGACACAGACAGTAGGGTGCTCTGACGTGTATCCGTCCCTCCCGCTGCCGGGTGACACAGACAGTAGGGAGCTCTGACGTGTCTCTGTCCCTCCCGCTGCAGGGTGACACAGACAGTAGGGAGCTCTGACGTGTATCCGTCCCTCCCGCTGCAGGGTGACACAGACAGTAGGGAGCTCTGACGTGTATCCGTCCCTCCCGCTGCAGGGTGACATAGACAGTAGGGAGCTCTGACGTGTATCCGTCCCTCCCGCTGCAGGGTGACACAGACAGAAGGGAGCTCTGACGTGTATCCGTCCCTCCCGCTGCAGGGTGACACAGACAGTAGGGAGCTCTGACGTGTATCCCTCCCTCCCGCTGCAGGGTGACATAGACAGTAGGGAGCTCTGACGTGTCTCCGTCCCTCCCGCTGCAGGGTGACACAGACAGAAGGGAGCTCTGACGTGTATCCGTCCCTCCCGCTGCAGGGTGACACAGACAGTAGGGAGCTCTGACGTGTATCCGTCCCTCCCGCTGCAGGGTGACACAGACAGTAGGGAGCTCTGACGTGTATCCGTCCCTCCCGCTGCAGGGTGACACAGACAGTAGGGAGCTCTGACGTGTATCCGTCCCTCCCGCTGCAGGGTGACACAGACAGTAGGGAGCTCTGACGTGTATCCGTCCCTCCCGCTGCAGGGTGACACAGACAGTAGGGAGCTCTGACGTGTATCCGTCCCTCCCGCTGCAGGGTGACACAGACAGAAGGGAGCTCTGACGTGTATCCGTCCCTCCCGCTGCAGGGTGACACAGACAGTAGGGAGCTCTGACGTGTATCCGTCCCTCCCGCTGCAGGGTGACACAGACAGTAGGGAGCTCTGACGTGTATCCGTCCCTCCCGCTGCAGGGTGACACAGACAGTAGGGAGCTCTGACGTGTCTCTGTCCCTCCCGCTGCAGGGTGACACAGACAGTAGGGAGCTCTGACGTGTATCCGTCCCTCCCGCTGCAGGGTGACACAGACAGTAGGGAGCTCTGACGTGTCTCTGTCCCTCCCGCTGCAGGGTGACACAGACAGTAGGGAGCTCTGACGTGTATCCGTTCCTCCCGCTGCAGGGTGACACAGACAGTAGGGAGCTCTGACGTGTATCCGTCCCTCTCGCTGCAGGGTGACACAGACAGTAGGGAGCTCTGACGTATCTCTGTCCCTCCCGCTGCAGGGTGACACAGACAGTAGGGAGCTCTGACGTGTATCCGTCCCTCCCGCTGCAGGGTGACACAGACAGTAGGGAGCTCTGACGTGTATCCGTCCCTCCCGCTGCAGGGTGACACAGACAGTAGGGAGCTCTGACGTGTATCCGTCCCTCCCACTGCAGGGTGACACAGACAGTAGGGAGCTCTGACGTGTATCCGTCCCTCCCGCTGCAGGGTGACACAGACAGTAGGGAGCTCTGACGTGTATCCGTCCCTCCCGCTGCAGGGTGACACAGACAGTAGGGAGCTCTGACGTGTATCTGTCCCTCCCGCTGCAGGGTGACATAGACAGTAGGGAGCTCTGACGTGTATCCGTCCCTCCCGCTGCAGGGTGACACAGACAGTAGGGAGCTCTGACGTGTATCCGTCCCTCCCGCTGCAGGGTGACACAGACAGTAGGGAGCTCTGACGTGTATCTGTCCCTCCCGCTGCAGGGTGACATAGACAGTAGGGAGCTCTGACGTGTATGCGTCCCTCCCGCTGCAGGGTGACACAGACAGTAGGGAGCTCTGACGTGTATGCGTCCCTCTCGCTGCAGGGTGACACAGACAGTAGGGAGCTCTGACGTGTATCCGTCCCTCCCGCTGCAGGGTGACACAGACAGTAGGGAGCTCTGACGTGTATCTGTCCCTCCCGCTGCAGGGTGACACAGACAGTAGGGAGCTCTGACGTGTATCCGTCCCTCCCGCTGCAGGGTGACACAGACAGTAGGGAGCTCTGACGTGTATCCGTCCCTCCCGCTGCAGGGTGACACAGACAGTAGGGAGCTCTGACGTGTATCCGTCCCTCCCACTGCAGGGTGACACAGACAGTAGGGAGCTCTGACGTGTATCCGTCCCTCCCGCTGCAGGGTGACACAGACAGTAGGGAGCTCTGACGTGTATCCATCCCTCCCGCTGCAGGGTGACACAGACAGTAGGGAGCTCTGACGTGTCTCCGTCCCTCCCGCTGCAGGGTGACACAGACAGTAGGGAGCTCTGACGTGTATCCATTCCTCCCGCTGCAGGGTGACACAGACAGTAGGGAGCTCTGACATGTATCCGTCCCTCCCGCTGCAGGGTGACACAGACAGTAGGGAGCTCTGACGTGTATCCGTCCCTCCCACTGCAGGGTGACACAGACAGTAGGGAGCTCTGACGTGTATCCGTCCCTCCCGCTGCAGGGTGACACAGACAGTAGGGAGCTCTGACGTGTATCCGTCCCTCCCGCTGCAGGGTGACACAGACAGTAGGGAGCTCTGACGTGTATCCGTCCCTCCCGCTGCAGGGTGACACAGACAGTAGGGAGCTCTGACGTGTATCCGTCCCTCCCGCTGCAGGGTGACAGACAGTAGGGAGCTCTGACGTGTCTCCGTCCCTCCCGCTGCAGGGTGACACAGACAGTAGGGAGCTCTGACGTGTATCCGTCCCTCCCACTGCAGGGTGACACAGACAGTAGGGAGCTCTGACGTGTATCTGTCCCTCCCACTGCAGGGTGACACAGACAGTACGGAGCTCTGACGTGTATCCGTCCCTCCCGCTGCAGGGTGACACAGACAGTAGGGAGCTCTGACGTGTATCCGTCCCTCCCACTGCAGGGTGACACAGACAGTAGGGAGCTCTGACGTGTATCCGTCCCTCCCGCTGCAGGGTGACACAGACAGTAGGGAGCTCTTACGTATATCCGTCCCTCCCGCTGCAGGGTGACACAGACAGTAGGGAGCTCTGATGTGTATCCGTCCCTCCCGCTGCAGGGTGACACAGACAGTACGGAGCTCTGACGTATATATCCGCCCCTCCCGCTGCAGGGTGACACAGACAGTAGGGAGCTCTGACGTGTATCTGTCCCTCCCGCTGCAGGGTGACACAGACAGTAGGGAGCTCTGACGTGTATCCATCCCTCCCGCTGCAGGGTGACACAGACAGGAGGGAGCTCTGACGTGTATCCGTCCCTCCCGCTGCAGGGTGACACAGACAGTTCGGAGCTCTGATGTGTATCCGTCCCTCCCGCTGCAGGGTGACACAGACAGTAGGGAGCTCTGACGTGTATCCGCCCCTCCCGCTGCAGGGTGACACAGACAGTAGGGAGCTCTGACGTGTATCTGTCCCTCCCGCTGCAGGGTGACACAGACAGTAGGGAGCTCTGACATGTATCCGTCCCTCCCGCTGCAGGGTGACACAGACAGTAGGGAGCTCTGACGTGTATCCATTCCTCCCGCTGCAGGGTGACACAGACAGTACGGAGCTCTGACGTGTACCCGTCCCTCCCGCTGCAGGGTGACACAGACAGTAGGGAGCTCTGACGTGTATCCGTCCCTCCCGCTGCAGGGTGACACAGACAGTAGGGAGCTCTGACGTGTATCCGTCCCTCCCGCTGCAGGGTGACACAGACAGTAGGGAGCTCTGACGTGTATCCGCCCCTCCCGCTGCAGGGTGACACAGACAGTAGGGAGCTCTGACGTGTATCCGTCCCTCCCGCTGCAGGGTGACACAGACAGTAGGGAGCTCTGACGTGTATCCGTCCCTCCCGCTGCAGGGTGACACAGACAGTAGGGAGCTCTGACATGTATCCGTCCCTCCCGCTGCAGGGTGACACAGACAGTAGGGAGCTCTGACGTGTATCTGTCCCTCCCACTGCAGGGTGACACAGACAGTAGGGAGCTCTGACGTGTATCCGTCCCTCCCGCTGCAGGGTGACACAGACAGTAGGGAGCTCTGACGTGTATCCGTCCCTCCCGCTGCAGGGTGACACAGACAGTAGGGAGCTCTGACGTGTATCTGTCCCTCCCACTGCAGGGTGACACAGACAGTAGGGAGCTCTGACGTGTATCCGTCCCTCCCGCTGCAGGGTGACACAGACAGTAGGGAGCTCTGACGTGTATCCCTCCCTCCCGCTGCAGGGTGACACAGACAGTAGGGAGCTCTGACGTGTATCCCTCCCTCCCGCTGCAGGGTGACACAGACAGTACGGAGCTCTGACGTGTATCCGTCCCTCCCGCTGCAGGGTGACACAGACAGTAGTAGGGAACTCTGACGTGTATGCGTCCCTCCCGCTGCAGGGTGACACGGACAGTAGGGAGCTCGAACGTGTATCCGTCCCTCCCGCTGCAGGGTGACACAGACAGTAGGGAGCTCTGACGTGTATCCGTCCCTCCCGCTGCAGGGTGACACAGACAGTAGGGAGCTCTGACGTGTATCCGTCCCTCCCGCTGCAGGGTGACACAGACAGTACGGAGCTCTGACGTGTATCCGTCCCTCCCGCTGCAGGGTGACACAGACAGTAGGGAGCTCTGACGTGTATCCGTCCCTCCCGCTGCAGGGTGACATAGACAGTAGTAGGGAGCTCTGACGTGTATCCGTCCCTCCCGCTGCAGGGTGACACAGACAGTAGGGAGCTCTTACGTGTATCCGTCCCTCCCGCTGCAGGGTGACACAGACAGTAGGGAGCTCTGACGTATATGCGTCCCTCCCGCTGCAGGGTGACACAGACAGTAGGGAGCTCTGACGTGTATGCGTCCCTCCCGCTGCAGGGTGACACGGACAGTAGGGAGCTCGAACGTGTATCTGTCCCTCCCGCTGCAGGGTGACACAGACAGTAGGGAGCTCTGACGTGTATCCGTCCCTCCCGCTGCAGGGTGACACAGACAGTAGGGAGCTCTGACGTGTATCCGTCCCTCCCGCTGCAGGGTGACACAGACAGTAGGGAGCTCTGATGTGTACCCGTCCCTCCCGCTGCAGGGTGACACAGACAGTAGGGAGCTCTGACGTGTATCCGTCCCTCCCGCTGCAGGGTGACACAGACAGTAGGGAGCTCTGACGTGTCTCTGTCCCTCCCGCTGCAGGGTGACACAGACAGTAGGGAGCTCTGACGTGTCTCTGTCCCTCCCGCTGCAGGGTGACACAGACAGTAGGGAGCTCTGACGTGTATCCGTCCCTCCCGCTGCAGGGTGACACAGACAGTAGGGAGCTCGAACGTGTATCCGTCCCTCCCGCTGCAGGGTGACACAGACAGTAGGGAGCTCTGACGTGTATCCGTCCCTCCCGCTGCAGGGTGACACAGACAGTAGGGAGCTCTGACGTGTATCCGTCCCTCCCGCTGCAGGGTGACACAGACAGTAGGGAGCTCTGACGTGTATCCGTCCCTCCCGCTGCAGGGTGACACAGACAGTAGGGTGCTCTGACGTGTATCCATTCCTCCCGCTGCAGGGTGACACAGACAGTAGGGAGCTCTGACGTGTCTCTGTCCCTCCCGCTGCAGGGTGACACAGACAGTAGGGAGCTCTGACGTGTATCCGTCCCTCCCGCTGCAGGGTGACACAGACAGTAGGGAGCTCTGACGTGTATCCGTCCCTCCCGCTGCAGGGTGACACAGACAGTAGGGAGCTCTGACGTGTATCCGTCCCTCCCCGCTGCAGGGTGACACAGACAGTAGGGAGCTCTGACGTGTATCCGTCCCTCCCGCTGCAGGGTGACACAGACAGTAGGGAGCTCTGATGTGTATCCGTCCCTCCCGCTGCAGGGTGACACAGACAGTAGGGAGCTCTGACGTGTATCCGTCCCTCCCGCTGCAGGGTGACACAGACAGTAGGGAGCTCTGATGTGTATCCGTCCCTCCCGCTGCAGGGTGACACAGACAGTAGGGAGCTATGACGTGTATCCCTCCCTCCCGCTGCAGGGTGACACAGACAGTAGGGAGCTCTGACGTGTATCCGTCCCTCCCGCTGCAGGGTGACACAGACAGTAGGGAGCTCTGACGTGTATCCCTCCCTCCCGCTGCAGGGTGATACAGACAGTAGGGAGCTCTGACGTGTATGCGTCCCTCCGCTGCAGGGTGACACAGACAGTAGGGAGCTCTGACGTGTATCTGTCCCTCCCGCTGCAGGGTGACATAGACAGTAGGGAGCTCTGATGTGTATCCGTCCCTCCCGCTGCAGGGTGACACAGACAGTAGGGAGCTCTGACGTGTATCCCTCCCTCCCGCTGCAGGGTGATACAGACAGTAGGGAGCTCTGACGTGTATGCGTCCCTCCCGCTGCAGGGTGACACAGACAGTAGGGAGCTCTGACGTGTATCTGTCCCTCCCGCTGCAGGGTGACATAGACAGTAGGGAGCTCTGACATGTATCCGTCCCTCCCGCTGCAGGGTGACACAGACAGTAGGGTGCTCTGACGTGTATCCATTCCTCCCGCTGCAGGGTGACACAGACAGTAGGGAGCTCTGACGTGTATCCGTCCCTCCCGCTGCAGGGTGACACAGACAGTAGGGAGCTCTGACATGTATCCATTCCTCCCGCTGCAGGGTGACACAGACAGTAGGGTGCTCTGACGTGTATCCATTCCTCCCGCTGCAGGGTGACACAGACAGTAGGGAGCTCTGACGTGTATCCATCCCTCCCGCTGCAGGGTGACACAGACAGTAGGGAGCTCTGACGTGTATCCATTCCTCCCGCTGCAGGGTGACACAGACAGTAGGGAGCTCTGACGTGTATCCGTCCCTCCCGCTGCAGGGTGACACAGACAGTAGGGAGCTCTGACGTGTCTCTGTCCCTCCCGCTGCAGGGTGACACAGACAGTAGGGAGCTCTGACGTGTATCCGTCCCTCCCGCTGCAGGGTGACACAGACAGTAGGGAGCTCTGATGTGTATCCGTCCCTCCCGCTGCAGGGTGACACAGACAGTAGGGAGCTCTGACGTGTATCCGTCCCTCCCGCTGCAGGGTGACACAGACAGTAGGGAGCTCTGACGTGTATCCGTCCCTCCCGCTGCAGGGTGACACAGACAGTAGGGAGCTCTGACGTGTATCCGTCCCTCCCGCTGCAGGGTGACACAGACAGTAGGGAGCTCTGACGTGTATCCGCCCCTCCCGCTGCAGGGTGACACAGACAGTAGGGAGCTCTGACGTGTATCCATCCCTCCCGCTGCAGGGTGACACAGACAGTAGGGAGCTCTGACGTGTATCCGTCCCTCCCGCTGCAGGGTGACACAGACAGTAGGGAGCTCTGACGTGTATCTGTCCCTCCCGCTGCAGGGTGACACAGACAGTAGGGAGCTCTGACGTGTCTCCGTCCCTCCCGCTGCAGGGTGACACAGACAGTACGGAGCTCTGACGTGTATCCGTCCCTCCCGCTGCAGGGTGACACAGACAGTACGGAGCTCTGACGTGTATCCGTCCCTCCCGCTGCAGGGTGACACAGACAGTAGGGAGCTCTGACGTGTATCCGTCCCTCCCGCTGCAGGGTGACACAGACAGTAGGGAGCTCTGACGTGTATCCGTCCCTCCCGCTGCAGGGTGACACAGACAGTAGGGAGCTCTGACGTGTATCCGTCCCTCCCGCTGCAGGGTGACACAGACAGTAGGGAGCTCTGACGTGTATCCGTCCCTCCCGCTGCAGGGTGACACAGACAGTAGGGACCTCTGACGTGTATCCGTCCCTCCGCTGCAGGGTGACACAGACAGTAGGGGAGCTCTGACGTATATCCATCCCTCCCGCTGCAGGGTGACACAGACAGTAGGGACCTCTGACGTGTATCCGTCCCTCCCGCTGCAGGGTGACACAGACAGTAGGGAGCTCTGACGTGTATCCATCCCTCCCGCTGCAGGGTGACACAGACAGTAGGGAGCTCTGACGTGTCTCCGTCCCTCCCGCTGCAGGGTGACACAGACAGTAGGGAGCTCTGACGTGTATCCATTCCTCCGCTGCAGGGTGACACAGACAGTAGGGAGCTCTGACATGTATCCGTCCCTCCCGCTGCAGGGTGACACAGACAGTAGGGAGCTCTGACGTGTATCCGTCCCTCCCGCTGCAGGGTGACACAGACAGTAGGGACCTCTGACGTGTATCCGTCCCTCCCGCTGCAGGGTGACACAGACAGTACGGAGCTCTGACGTATATATCCGCCCCTCCCGCTGCAGGGTGACACAGACAGTAGGGAGCTCTGACGTGTATCTGTCCCTCCCGCTGCAGGGTGACACAGACAGTAGGGAGCTCTGACGTGTATCCATCCCTCCCGCTGCAGGGTGACACAGACAGGAGGGAGCTCTGACGTGTATCCGTCCCTCCCGCTGCAGGGTGACACAGACAGTAGGGACCTCTGACGTGTATCCGTCCCTCCCGCTGCAGGGTGACACAGACAGTAGGGAGCTCTGACGTGTCTCCGTCCCTCCCGCTGCAGGGTGACACAGACAGTTCGGAGCTCTGATGTGTATCCGTCCCTCCCGCTGCAGGGTGACACAGACAGTAGGGAGCTCTGACGTGTATCCGCCCCTCCCGCTGCAGGGTGACACAGACAGTAGGGAGCTCTGACGTGTATCTGTCCCTCCCGCTGCAGGGTGACACAGACAGTAGGGAGCTCTGACATGTATCCGTCCCTCCCGCTGCAGGGTGACACAGACAGTAGGGAGCTCTGACGTGTATCCATTCCTCCCGCTGCAGGGTGACACAGACAGTAGGGAGCTCTGACGTGTATCCGTCCCTCCCGCTGCAGGGTGACACAGACAGTAGGGAGCTCTGACGTGTATCCGTCCCTCCCGCTGCAGGGTGACACAGACAGTAGGGAGCTCTGACGTGTATCCGCCCCTCCCGCTGCAGGGTGACACAGACAGTAGGGAGCTCTGACGTGTATCCGTCCCTCCCGCTGCAGGGTGACACAGACAGTAGGGAGCTCTGACGTGTATCCGTCCCTCCCGCTGCAGGGTGACACAGACAGTAGGGAGCTCTGACGTGTATCCGTCCCTCCCGCTGCAGGGTGACACAGACAGTAGGGAGCTCTGACATGTATCCGTCCCTCCCGCTGCAGGGTGACACAGACAGTAGGGAGCTCTGACGTGTATCCGTCCCTCCCGCTGCAGGGTGACACAGACAGTAGGGAGCTCTGACGTGTATCTGTCCCTCCCACTGCAGGGTGACACAGACAGTAGGGAGCTCTGACGTGTATCCGTCCCTCCCGCTGCAGGGTGACACAGACAGTACGGAGCTCTGACGTGTATCCGTCCCTCCCGCTGCAGGGTGACACAGACAGTAGGGAGCTCTGACGTGTATCCGTCCCTCCCGCTGCAGGGTGACATAGACAGTAGTAGGGAGCTCTGACGTGTATCCGTCCCTCCCGCTGCAGGGTGACACAGACAGTAGGGAGCTCTTACGTGTATCCGTCCCTCCCGCTGCAGGGTGACACAGACAGTAGGGAGCTCTGACGTATATGCGTCCCTCCCGCTGCAGGGTGACACAGACAGTAGGGAGCTCTGACGTGTATGCGTCCCTCCCGCTGCAGGGTGACACGGACAGTAGGGAGCTCGAACGTGTATCTGTCCCTCCCGCTGCAGGGTGACACAGACAGTAGGGAGCTCTGACGTGTATGCGTCCCTCCCGCTGCAGGGTGACACGGACAGTAGGGAGCTCGAACGTGTATCTGTCCCTCCCGCTGCAGGGTGACACAGACAGTAGGGAGCTCTGACATGTATCCATCCCTCCCGCTGCAGGGTGACACAGACAGTAGGGAGCTCTGACGTGTATCCGTCCCTCCCGCTGCAGGGTGACACAGACAGTAGGGAGCTCTGACGTGTATCCGTCCCTCCCGCTGCAGGGTGATACAGACAGTAGGGAGCTCTGACGTGTCTCTGTCCCTCCCGCTGCAGGGTGACACAGACAGTAGGGAGCTCTGACGTGTCTCTGTCCCTCCCGCTGCAGGGTGACACAGACAGTAGGGAGCTCTGACGTGTATCCGTCCCTCTCGCTGCAGGGTGACACAGACAGTAGGGAGCTCTGACGTGTATCCGTCCCTCCCGCTGCAGGGTGACACAGACAGTAGGGAGCTCTGACGTGTATCCATCCCTCCCGCTGCAGGGTGACACAGACAGTAGGGAGCTCTGACGTATATGCGTCCCTCCCGCTGCAGGGTGACACAGACAGTAGGGAGCTCTGACGTGTATCCATCCCTCCCGCTGCAGGGTGACACAGACAGTAGGGAGCTCTGACGTGTATGCGTCCCTCCCGCTGCAGGGTGACACGGACAGTAGGGAGCTCTGACGTGTATCCGTCCCTCCCGCTGCAGGGTGACACAGACAGTAGGGAGCTCTGACGTGTATCCGTCCCTCCCGCTGCAGGGTGACACAGACAGTAGGGAGCTCTGACGTGTATCCGTCCCTCCCGCTGCAGGGTGACACAGACAGTAGGGAGCTCTGACGTGTATCCGTCCCTCCCGCTGCAGGGTGACACAGACAGTAGGGAGCTCTGACGTGTATCCGTCCCTCCCGCTGCAGGGTGACACAGACAGTAGGGAGCTCTGACGTGTATCCGTCCCTCCCGCTGCAGGGTGACACAGACAGTAGGGAGCTCTGACGTGTATCCGTCCCTCCCGCTGCAGGGTGACACAGACATAAGGGAGCTCTGACGTGTATCCCTCCCTCTCGCTGCAGGGTGACACAGACAGTAGGGAGCTCTGACGTGTATCCGTCCCTCCCGCTGCAGGGTGACACAGACAGTAGGGACCTCTGACGTGTACCCGTCCCTCCCGCTGCAGGGTGACACAGACAGTAGGGAGCTCTGACGTGTATCCGTCCCTCCCGCTGCAGGGTGACACAGACAGTAGGGAGCTCTGACGTGTATCTGTCCCTCCCGCTGCAGGGTGACATAGACAGTAGGGAGCTCTGACGTGTATCCATCCCTCCCGCTGCAGGGTGACACAGACAGTAGGGAGCTCTGATGTGTACCCGTCCCTCCCGCTGCAGGGTGACACAGACAGTAGGGAGCTCTGACGTGTATCCGTCCCTCCCGCTGCAGGGTGACACAGACAGTAGGGAGCTCTGACGTGTCTCTGTCCCTCCCGCTGCAGGGTGACACAGACAGTAGGGAGCTCTGACGTGTATCCGTCCCTCCCGCTGCAGGGTGACACAGACAGTAGGGAGCTCTGACGTGTATCCGTCCCTCCCGCTGCAGGGTGACACAGACAGTAGGGAGCTCTGACGTGTATGCGTCCCTCTCGCTGCAGGGTGACACAGACAGTAGGGAGCTCTGACGTGTCTCTGTCCCTCCCGCTGCAGGGTGACACAGACAGAAGGGAGCTCTGACGTGTATCCGTCCCTCCCGCTGCAGGGTGACACAGACAGTAGGGAGCTCTGACGTGTATCCGTCCCTCCCGCTGCAGGGTGACACAGACAGAAGGGAGCTCTGACGTGTATGCGTCCCTCTCGCTGCAGGGTGACACAGACAGTAGGGAGCTCTGACGTGTATCCGTCCCTCCCGCTGCAGGGTGACACAGACAGTAGGGAGCTCTGACGTGTATCCGTCCCTCCCGCTGCAGGGTGACACAGACAGTAGGGAGCTCTGACGTGTATCCGTCCCTCCCGCTGCAGGGTGACACAGACAGTAGGGAGCTCTGACGTGTATCCGTCCCTCCCGCTGCAGGGTGACACAGACAGTAGGGAGCTCTGACGTGTATCCGTCCCTCCCGCTGCAGGGTGACATAGACAGTAGGGAGCTCTGACGTGTATCCATCCCTCCCGCTGCAGGGTGACATAGACAGTAGGGAGCTCTGACGTGTATCCGTCCCTCCCGCTGCAGGGTGACACAGACAGTAGGGAGCTCTGACGTGTATCCGTCCCTCCCGCTGCAGGGTGACATAGACAGTAGGGAGCTCTGACGTGTATCCGTCCCTCCCGCTGCAGGGTGACACAGACAGTAGGGAGCTCTGACGTGTATCCCTCCCTCCCACTGCAGGGTGACATAGACAGTAGGGAGCTCTGACGTGTATCCGTCCCTCCCGCTGCAGGGTGACACAGACAGTAGGGAGCTCTGACGTGTCTCTGTCCCTCCCGCTGCAGGGTGACACAGACAGTAGGGAGCTCTGACGTGTATCCGTCCCTCCCGCTGCAGGGTGACACAGACAGTAGGGAGCTCTGACGTGTATCCGTCCCTCCCGCTGCAGGGTGACACAGACAGTAGGGAGCTCTGACGTGTCTCTGTCCCTCCCGCTGCAGGGTGACACAGACAGTAGGGAGCTCTGACGTGTATGCGTCCCTCCCGCTGCAGGGTGACACAGACAGTAGGGAGCTCTGACGTGTATGCGTCCCTCTCGCTGCAGGGTGACATAGACAGTAGGGAGCTCTGACGTGTATGCGTCCCTCCCGCTGCAGGGTGACACAGACAGTAGGGAGCTCTGACGTGTATGCGTCCCTCTCGCTGCAGGGTGACACAGACAGTAGGGTGCTCTGACGTGTCTCTGTCCCTCCCGCTGCAGGGTGACACAGACAGTAGGGAGCTCTGACGTGTATCCGTCCCTCCCGCTGCAGGGTGACACAGACAGTAGGGAGCTCTGACGTGTATCCGTCCCTCCCGCTGCAGGGTGACACAGACAGTAGGGAGCTCTGACGTGTATCTGTCCCTCCCGCTGCAGGGTGACACAGACAGTAGGGAGCTCTGACGTGTATCCGTCCCTCCCGCTGCAGGGTGACACAGACAGTAGGGAGCTCTGACGTGTATCCGTCCCTCCCACTGCAGGGTGACACAGACAGTAGGGAGCTCTGACGTGTATCCGTCCCTCCCGCTGCAGGGTGACACAGACAGTAGGGAGCTCTGACATGTATCCGTCCCTCCCGCTGCAGGGTGACACAGACAGTAGGGAGCTCTGACGTGTATCTGTCCCTCCCGCTGCAGGGTGACATAGACAGTAGGGAGCTCTGACGTGTATCCGTCCCTCCCGCTGCAGGGTGACACAGACAGTAGGGAGCTCTGACGTGTATCCGTCCCTCCCGCTGCAGGGTGACACAGACAGTAGGGAGCTCTGACGTGTATGCGTCCCTCTCGCTGCAGGGTGACACAGACAGTAGGGAGCTCTGACGTGTATCTGTCCCTCCCGCTGCAGGGTGACATAGACAGTAGGGAGCTCTGACGTGTATGCGTCCCTCCCGCTGCAGGGTGACACAGACAGTAGGGAGCTCTGACGTGTATCCGTCCCTCCCGCTGCAGGGTGACACAGACAGTAGGGAGCTCTGACGTGTATCTGTCCCTCCCGCTGCAGGGTGACACAGACAGTAGGGAGCTCTGACGTGTATCCGTCCCTCCCGCTGCAGGGTGACACAGACAGTAGGGAGCTCTGACGTGTATCCCTCCCTCCCGCTGCAGGGTGACACAGACAGTAGGGACCTCTGACGTGTATCCGTCCCTCCCGCTGCAGGGTGACACAGACAGTAGGGAGCTCTGACGTGTATCTGTCCCTCCCGCTGCAGGGTGACACAGACAGTAGGGAGCTCTGACGTGTATCCGTCCCTCCCGCTGCAGGGTGACACAGACAGTAGGGAGCTCTGACGTGTATCCCTCCCTCCCGCTGCAGGGTGACACAGACAGTAGGGACCTCTGACGTGTATCCGTCCCTCCCGCTGCAGGGTGACACAGACAGTAGGGAGCTCTGACGTGTATCCGTCCCTCCCGCTGCAGGGTGACACAGACAGTAGGGACCTCTGACGTGTATATGTCCCTCCCGCTGCAGGGTGACACAGACAGTAGGGAGCTCTGACGTGTATCCATCCCTCCCGCTGCAGGGTGACACAGACAGTAGGGAGCTCTGACGTGTCTCCGTCCCTCCCGCTGCAGGGTGACATAGACAATAGGGAGCTCTGACGTGTCTCTCCGTCCCTCCCGCTGCAGGGTGACACAGACAGTAGGGAGCTCTGACGTGTCTCCGTCCCTCCCGCTGCAGGGTGACATAGACAATAGGGAGCTCTGACGTTTATCCGTCCCTCCCGCTGCAGGGTGACACAGACAGTAGGGAGCTCTGATGTGTATCCGTCCCTCCCGCTGCAGGGTGACACAGACAGTAGGGAGCTCTGACGTGTCTCCGTCCCTCCCGCTGCAGGGTGACACAGACAGTAGGGAGCTCTGACGTGTATCCGTCCCTCCCGCTGCAGGGTGACACAGACAGTAGGGAGCTCTGACGTGTCTCTGTCCCTCCCGCTGCAGGGTGACACAGACAGTAGGGAGCTCTGACGTGTATCCGTCCCTCCCGCTGCAGGGTGACACAGACAGTAGGGAGCTCTGACGTGTATCCGTCCCTCCCGCTGCAGGGTGACACAGACAGTAGGGAGCTCTGACGTGTATCCGTCCCTCCCGCTGCAGGGTGACAGACAGTAGGGAGCTCTGACGTGTATGCGTCCCTCCCGCTGCAGGGTGACACAGACAGTAGGGAGCTCTGACGTGTATCCGTCCCTCCCGCTGCAGGGTGACACAGACAGTAGGGAGCTCTGACGTGTATCCGTCCCTCCCGCTGCAGGGTGACACAGACAGTAGGGAGCTCTGACGTGTCTCTGTCCCTCCCGCTGCAGGGTGACACAGACAGTAGGGAGCTCTGACGTGTATCCGTCCCTCCCGCTGCAGGGTGACACAGACAGTAGGGAGCTCTGACGTGTATCCGTCCCTCCCGCTACAGGGTGACAGACAGGAGGGAGCTCTGACGTGTATCCGTCCCTCCCGCTGCAGGGTGACACAGACAGTAGGGAGCTCTGACGTGTATCCGTCCCTCCCGCTGCAGGGTGACACAGACAGTAGGGAGCTCTGACGTGTATGCGTCCCTCCCGCTGCAGGGTGACACAGACAGTAGGGAGCTCTGACGTGTATCCATCCCTCCCGCTGCAGGGTGACACAGACAGTAGGGAGCTATGACGTGTATCCCTCCCTCCCGCTGCAGGGTGACACAGACAGTAGGGAGCTCTGACGTGTATCCATCCCTCCCGCTGCAGGGTGACACAGACAGTAGGGATCTCTGACGTGTATCCGTCCCTCCCGCTGCAGGGTGACACAGACAGTAGGGAGCTCTGACGTGTATCCGTCCCTCCCGCTGCAGGGTGACACAGACAGTAGGGAGCTCTGACGTGTATCCCTCCCTCCCGCTGCAGGGTGATACAGACAGTAGGGAGCTCTGACGTGTATGCGTCCCTCCCGCTGCAGGGTGACACAGACAGTAGGGAGCTCTGACGTGTATCTGTCCCTCCCGCTGCAGGGTGACACAGACAGTAGGGTGCTCTGACGTGTATCCATTCCTCCCGCTGCAGGGTGACACAGACAGTAGGGAGCTCTGACGTGTATCTGTCCCTCTCGCTGCAGGGTGACACAGACAGTAGGGAGCTCTGACGTGTATCCGTCCCTCCCGCTGCAGGGTGACACAGACAGTAGGGAGCTCTGACGTGTATCTGTCCCTCCCGCTGCAGGGTGACACAGACAGTAGGGTGCTCTGACGTGTATCCATTCCTCCCGCTGCAGGGTGACACAGACAGTAGGGAGCTCTGACGTGTATCCATTCCTCCCGCTGCAGGGTGACACAGACAGTAGGGAGCTCTGACGTGTATCCGTCCCTCCCGCTGCAGGGTGACACAGACAGTAGGGAGCTCTGACGTGTATCCGTCCCTCCCGCTGCAGGGTGACACAGACAGTAGGGAGCTCTGACATGTATCCGTCCCTCCCGCTGCAGGGTGACACAGACAGTAGGGTGCTCTGACGTGTATCCATTCCTCCCGCTGCAGGGTGACACAGACAGTAGGGAGCTCTGACGTGTATCCATTCCTCCCGCTGCAGGGTGACACAGACAGTAGGGAGCTCTGACGTGTATCCGTCCCTCCCGCTGCAGGGTGACACAGACAGTAGGGAGCTCTGACGTGTATCCGTCCCTCCCGCTGCAGGGTGACACAGACAGTAGGGAGCTCTGACATGTATCCGTCCCTCCCGCTGCAGGGTGACACAGACAGTAGGGAGCTCTGACGTGTATCCATTCCTCCCGCTGCAGGGTGACACAGACAGTAGGGAGCTCTGACGTGTATCCGTCCCTCCCGCTGCAGGGTGACACAGACAGTAGGGAGCTCTGACGTGTATCCGTCCCTCCGCTGCAGGGTGACACAGACAGTAGGGAGCTCTGACGTGTCTCTGTCCCTCCCGCTGCAGGGTGACACAGACAGTAGGGAGCTCTGACGTGTATCCGTCCCTCCCGCTGCAGGGTGACACAGACAGTAGGGAGCTCTGACGTGTATCCGTCCCTCCCGCTGCAGGGTGACACAGACAGTAGGGAGCTCTGACGTGTATCCGTCCCTCCCGCTGCAGGGTGACACAGACAGTAGGGAGCTCTGACGTGTATCCGTCCCTCCCGCTGCAGGGTGACACAGACAGTAGGGAGCTCTGATGTGTATCCGTCCCTCCCGCTGCAGGGTGACACAGACAGTAGGGAGCTCTGACGTGTATCCGTCCCTCCCGCTGCAGGGTGACACAGACAGTAGGGAGCTCTGACGTGTATCCGTCCCTCCCGCTGCAGGGTGACACAGACAGTAGGGAGCTCTGACGTGTATCCGTCCCTCCCGCTGCAGGGTGACACAGACAGTAGGGAGCTCTGACGTGTATCCCTCCCTCCCGCTGCAGGGTGACACAGACAGTAGGGAGCTCTGACGTGTATCCGTCCCTCCCGCTGCAGGGTGACACAGACAGTAGGGAGCTCTGACGTGTATCCGTCCCTCCCGCTGCAGGGTGACACAGACAGTAGGGAGCTCTGACGTGTATCCCTCCCTCCCGCTGCAGGGTGACACAGACAGTAGGGAGCTCTGACGTGTATCCGTCCCTCCCGCTGCAGGGTGACACAGACAGTAGGGAGCTCTGACGTGTATCCGTCCCTCCCGCTGCAGGGTGACACAGACAGTAGGGAGCTCTGACGTGTATCCCTCCCTCCCGCTGCAGGGTGACACAGACAGTAGGGAGCTCTGACGTGTATCCGTCCCTCCCGCTGCAGGGTGACACAGACAGTAGGGAGCTCTGACGTGTATCCGTCCCTCCCGCTGCAGGGTGACACAGACAGTAGGGAGCTCTGACGTGTATCCGTCCCTCCCGCTGCAGGGTGACACAGACAGTAGGGAGCTCTGACGTGTCTCCGTCCCTCCCACTGCAGGGTGACACAGACAGTAGGGAGCTCTGACGTGTATCCGTCCCTCCCGCTGCAGGGTGACACAGACAGTAGGGAGCTCTGACGTGTATCTGTTCCTCCCGCTGCAGGGTGACACAGACAGTAGGGAGCTCTGACGTGTATCCGTCCCTCCCGCTGCAGGGTGACACAGACAGTAGGGAGCTCTGACGTGTCTCCGTCCCTCCCACTGCAGGGTGACACAGACAGTAGGGAGCTCTGACGTGTATCCGTCCCTCCCGCTGCAGGGTGACACAGACAGTAGGGAGCTCTGACGTGTCTCCGTCCCTCCCACTGCAGGGTGACACAGACAGTAGGGAGCTCTGACGTGTATCTGTTCCTCCCGCTGCAGGGTGACACAGACAGTAGGGAGCTCTGACGTGTATCCGTCCCTCCCGCTGCAGGGTGACACAGACAGTAGGGAGCTCTGACGTGTATCCGTCCCTCCCGCTGCAGGGTGACACAGACAGTAGGGAGCTCTGACATGTATCCGTCCCTCCCGCTGCAGGGTGACACAGACAGTAGGGAGCTCTGACGTGTATCCATCCCTCCCGCTGCAGGGTGACATAGACAGTAGGGAGCTCTGACGTGTATCCGTCCCTCCCGCTGCAGGGTGACACAGACAGTAGGGAGCTCTGACGTGTATCCGTCCCTCCCGCTGCAGGGTGACACAGACAGTAGGGAGCTCTGACGTGTATCCGTCCCTCCCGCTGCAGGGTGACACAGACAGTAGGGAGCTCTGACATGTATCCGTCCCTCCCGCTGCAGGGTGACACAGACAGTAGGGAGCTCTGACATGTATCCATCCCTCCACTGCAGGGTGACATAGACAGTAGGGAGCTCTGACGTGTATCCGTCCCTCCCGCTGCAGGGTGACATAGACAGTAGGGAGCTCTGACGTGTATCCATCCCTCCCGCTGCAGGGTGACACAGACAGTAGGGAGCTCTGACGTGTATCCATCCCTCCCGCTGCAGGGTGACACAGACAGTAGGGAGCTCTGACGTGTATCCGTCCCTCCCGCTGCAGGGTGACACAGACAGTAGGGAGCTCTGACGTGTATCCGTCCCTCCCGCTGCAGGGTGACACAGACAGTAGGGAGCTCTGACGTGTATCCCTCCCTCCCGCTGCAGGGTGACACAGACAGTAGGGAGCTCTGACGTGTATCCATCCCTCCCGCTGCAGGGTGACATAGACAGTAGGGAGCTCTGACGTGTATCTGTCCCTCCCGCTGCAGGGTGACACAGACAGTAGGGAGCTCTGACGTGTATCCGTCCCTCCCGCTGCAGGGTGACACAGACAGTAGGGAGCTCTGACATGTATCCGTCCCTCCCGCTGCAGGGTGACACAGACAGTAGGGAGCTCTGACGTGTATCCATCCCTCCCGCTGCAGGGTGACACAGACAGTAAGGGAGCTCTGACGTGTATCCGTCCCTCCCGCTGCAGGGTGACACAGACAGTAGGGAGCTCTGACGTGTATCTGTCCCTCTCGCTGCAGGGTGACACAGACAGTAGGGAGCTCTGACGTGTATCCGTCCCTCCCGCTGCAGGGTGACACAGACAGTAGGGAGCTCTGACGTGTATCTGTCCCTCCCGCTGCAGGGTGACACAGACAGTAGGGAGCTCTGACGTGTATCCGTCCCTCCCGCTGCAGGGTGACACAGACAGTAGGGAGCTCTGACGTGTATCCGCCCCTCCCGCTGCAGGGTGACACAGACAGTAGGGAGCTCTGACGTGTATCCGCCCCTCCCGCTGCAGGGTGACACAGACAGTAGGGAGCTCTGACGTGTATCCGTCCCTCCCGCTGCAGGGTGACACAGACAGTAGGGAGCTCTGACGTGTATCTGTCCCTCCCGCTGCAGGGTGACACAGACAGTAGGGAGCTCTGACGTGTATCCGTCCCTCCCGCTGCAGGGTGACACAGACAGTAGGGAGCTCTGACGTGTATCCGCCCCTCCCGCTGCAGGGTGACACAGACAGTAGGGAGCTCTGACGTGTATCCGCCCCTCCCGCTGCAGGGTGACACAGACAGTAGGGAGCTCTGACGTGTATCCGCCCCTCCCGCTGCAGGGTGACACAGACAGTAGGGAGCTCTGACGTGTATCCGTCCCTCCCGCTGCAGGGTGACACAGACAGTAGGGAGCTCTGACGTGTATCCGTCCCTCCCGCTGCAGGGTGACACAGACAGTAGGGAGCTCTGACGTGTATCTGTCCCTCCCGCTGCAGGGTGACACAGACAGTAGGGAGCTCTGACGTATATATCCGTCCCTCCCGCTGCAGGGTGACACAGACAGTAGGGAGCTCTGACGTGTATCTGTCCCTCTCGCTGCAGGGTGACACAGACAGGAGGGAGCTCTGACGTGTATCCGCCCCTCCCGCTGCAGGGTGACACAGACAGGAGGGAGCTCTGACGTGTATCCGCCCCTCCCGCTGCAGGGTGACACAGACAGTAGGGAGCTCTGACGTGTATCCGTCCCTCCCGCTGCAGGGTGACACAGACAGTAGGGAGCTCTGACGTGTATCCGCCCCTCCCGCTGCAGGGTGACACAGACAGTAGGGAGCTCTGACGTGTCTCCGTCCCTCCCGCTGCAGGGTGACACAGACAGTAGGGAGCTCTGACATGTATCCGTCCCTCCCGCTGCAGGGTGACACAGACAGTAGGGAGCTCTGACGTGTATCCGTCCCTCCCGCTGCAGGGTGACACAGACAGTAGGGAGCTCTGACGTGTATCCGTCCCTCCCGCTGCAGGGTGACACAGACAGTAGGGAGCTCTGACGTGTATCCGTCCCTCCCGCTGCAGGGTGACACAGACAGTACGGAGCTCTGACATGTATCCGTCCCTCCCGCTGCAGGGTGACACAGACAGTAGGGAGCTCTGACGTGTATCCGTCCCTCCCGCTGCAGGGTGACACAGACAGTAGGGAGCTCTGACGTGTATCCGTCCCTCCCGCTGCAGGGTGACACAGACAGTAGGGAGCTCTGACGTGTATCCGTCCCTCCCGCTGCAGGGCGACACAGACAGTAGGGAGCTCTGACGTGTATCCCTCCCTCCCGCTGCAGGGTGACACAGACAGTAGGGAGCTCTGACGTGTATCCATCCCTCCCGCTGCAGGGTGACACAGACAGTAGGGAGCTCTGACGTGTATCCATCCCTCCCGCTGCAGGGTGACACAGACAGTAGGGAGCTCTGACGTGTATCTGTCCCTCCCGCTGCAGGGTGACACAGACAGTAGGGAGCTCTGACGTGTATCCGTCCCTCCCGCTGCAGGGTGACACAGACAGTAGGGAGCTCTGATGTGTATCCGTCCCTCCCGCTGCAGGGTGACACAGACAGTAGGGAGCTCTGACGTGTATCCGTCCCTCCCGCTGCAGGGTGACACAGACAGTAGGGAGCTCTGACGTGTATCCGTCCCTCCCGCTGGAGGGTGACATAGACAGTAGGGAGCTCTGACGTGTATCCGTCCCTCCCGCTGCAGGGTGACACAGACAGTAGGGAGCTCTGACGTGTATCTGTTCCTCCCGCTGCAGGGTGACACAGACAGTAGGGAGCTCTGACGTGTATCCGTCCCTCCCGCTGCAGGGTGACACAGACAGTAGGGAGCTCTGACGTGTATCCGTCCCTCCCGCTGCAGGGTGACACAGACAGTAGGGAGCTCTGACATGTATCCGTCCCTCCCGCTGCAGGGTGACACAGACAGTAGGGAGCTCTGACATGTATCCGTCCCTCCCGCTGCAGGGTGACACAGACAGTAGGGAGCTCTGACGTGTATCCGTCCCTCCCACTGCAGGGTGACACAGACAGTAGGGAGCTCTGACGTGTCTCCGTCCCTCCCACTGCAGGGTGACACAGACAGTAGGGAGCTCTGACGTGTCTCCGTCCCTCCCACTGCAGGGTGACACAGACAGTAGGGAGCTCTGACGTGTATCCGTCCCTCCCGCTGCAGGGTGACACAGACAGTAGGGAGCTCTGACGTGTCTCCGTCCCTCCCACTGCAGGGTGACACAGACAGTAGGGAGCTCTGACGTGTATCCGTCCCTCCCGCTGCAGGGTGACACAGACAGTAGGGAGCTCTGACGTGTCTCCGTCCCTCCCACTGCAGGGTGACACAGACAGTAGGGAGCTCTGACGTGTATCTGTTCCTCCCGCTGCAGGGTGACACAGACAGTAGGGAGCTCTGACGTGTATCCGTCCCTCCCGCTGCAGGGTGACACAGACAGTAGGGAGCTCTGACGTGTATCCGTCCCTCCCGCTGCAGGGTGACACAGACAGTAGGGAGCTCTGACATGTATCCGTCCCTCCCGCTGCAGGGTGACACAGACAGTAGGGAGCTCTGACGTGTATCCATCCCTCCCGCTGCAGGGTGACATAGACAGTAGGGAGCTCTGACGTGTATCTGTCCCTCCCGCTGCAGGGTGACACAGACAGTAGGGAGCTCTGACGTGTATCCGTCCCTCCCGCTGCAGGGTGACACAGACAGTAGGGAGCTCTGACGTGTATCCGTCCCTCCCGCTGCAGGGTGACACAGACAGTAGGGAGCTCTGACATGTATCCGTCCCTCCCGCTGCAGGGTGACACAGACAGTAGGGAGCTCTGACGTGTATCCATCCCTCCCGCTGCAGGGTGACACAGACAGTAGGGAGCTCTGACGTGTATCCATCCCTCCCGCTGCAGGGTGACACAGACAGTAGGGAGCTCTGACGTGTATCCCTCCCTCCCGCTGCAGGGTGACACAGACAGTAGGGAGCTCTGACGTGTATCCGTCCCTCCCGCTGCAGGGTGACACAGACAGTAGGGAGCTCTGACGTGTATCCGTCCCTCCCGCTGCAGGGTGACACAGACAGTAGGGAGCTCTGACGTGTATCCCTCCCTCCCGCTGCAGGGTGACACAGACAGTAGGGAGCTCTGACGTGTATCCGTCCCTCCCGCTGCAGGGTGACACAGACAGTAGGGAGCTCTGACGTGTATCCGTCCCTCCCGCTGCAGGGTGACACAGACAGTAGGGAGCTCTGACGTGTATCCGTCCCTCCCGCTGCAGGGTGACACAGACAGTAGGGAGCTCTGACGTGTATCCGTCCCTCCCGCTGCAGGGTGACACAGACAGTAGGGAGCTCTGACGTGTATCCGTCCCTCCCGCTGCAGGGTGACATAGACAGTAGGGAGCTCTGACGTGTATCTGTCCCTCCCGCTGCAGGGTGACACAGACAGTAGGGAGCTCTGACGTGTATCCGTCCCTCCCGCTGCAGGGTGACACAGACAGTAGGGAGCTCTGACATGTATCCGTCCTCCCGCTGCAGGGTGACACAGACAGTAGGGAGCTCTGACGTGTATCCGTCCCTCCCGCTGCAGGGTGACACAGACAGTAGGGAGCTCTGATGGTGTATCCATCCCTCCCGCTGCAGGGTGACACAGACAGTAGGGAGCTCTGACGTGTATCCATCCCCTCCCGCTGCAGGGTGACACAGACAGTAGGGAGCTCTGACGTGTATCCATCCCTCCCGCTGCAGGGTGACACAGACAGTAGGGAGCTCTGACGTGTATCCGTCCCTCCCGCTGCAGGGTGACACAGACAGTAGGGAGCTCTGACGTGTATCCGTCCCTCCCGCTGCAGGGTGACACAGACAGTAGGGAGCTCTGACGTGTATCCATCCCTCCCGCTGCAGGGTGACACAGACAGTAGGGAGCTCTGACGTGTATCCATCCCTCCCGCTGCAGGGTGACACAGACAGTAGGGAGCTCTGACGTGTATCCGTCCCTCCCGCTGCAGGGTGACACAGACAGTAGGGAGCTCTGACGTGTATCCGTCCCTCCCGCTGCAGGGTGACACAGACAGTAGGGAGCTCTGACGTGTATCTGTCCCTCTCGCTGCAGGGTGACACAGACAGTAGGGAGCTCTGACGTGTATCCGTCCCTCCCGCTGCAGGGTGACACAGACAGTAGGGAGCTCTGACGTGTATCTGTCCCTCCCGCTGCAGGGTGACACAGACAGTAGGGAGCTCTGACGTGTATCCTCCCTCCCGCTGCAGGGTGACACAGACAGTAGGGAGCTCTGACGTGTATCCGTCCCTCCCGCTGCAGGGTGACACAGACAGTAGGGAGCTCTGACGTGTATCCGTCCCTCCCGCTGCAGGGTGACACAGACAGTAGGGAGCTCTGACGTGTATCCGTCCCTCCCGCTGCAGGGTGACACAGACAGTAGGGAGCTCTGACGTGTATCCGTCCCTCCCGCTGCAGGGTGACACAGACAGTAGGGAGCTCTGACGTGTATCCGTCCTCCCGCTGCAGGGTGACACAGACAGTAGGGATCTCTGACGTGTATCTGTCCCTCCCGCTGCAGGGTGACACAGACAGTAGGGAGCTCTGACGTGTATCCGTCCCTCCCGCTGCAGGGTGACACAGACAGTAGGGAGCTCTGACGTGTATCCGTCCCTCCCGCTGCAGGGTGACACAGACAGTAGGGAGCTCTGACGTGTCTCTGTCCCTCCCGCTGCAGGGTGACACAGACAGTAGGGAGCTCTGACGTGTATCCGTCCCTCCCGCTGCAGGGTGACACAGACAGTAGGGAGCTCTGACGTGTATCCGTCCCTCCCGCTGCAGGGTGACACAGACAGTAGGGAGCTCTGACGTGTATCCGTCCCTCCCACTGCAGGGTGACACAGACAGTAGGGAGCTCTGACGTGTCTCTGTCCCTCCCGCTGCAGGGTGACACAGACAGTAGGGAGCTCTGACGTGTGTATCCGCCCCTCCCACTGCAGGGTGACACAGACAGTAGGGAGCTCTGACGTGTATCCGTCCCTCCCGCTGCAGGGTGACACAGACAGTAGGGAGCTCTGACGTGTATCCATCCCTCCCGCTGCAGGGTGACACAGACAGTAGGGAGCTCTGACGTGTATCCGTCCCTCCCGCTGCAGGGTGACACAGACAGTAGGGAGCTCTGACGATGTATCCATCCCTCCCGCTGCAGGGTGACACAGACAGTAGGGAGCTCTGACGTGTATCCGATCCCTCCCGCTGCAGGGTGACACAGACAGTAGGGAGCTCTGACAGTGTATCCAGTCCCTCCCGCTGCAGGGTGACACAGACAGTAGGGAGCTCTGACGTGTATCCGTCCCTCCCGCTGCAGGGTGACACAGACAGTAGGGAGCTCTGACGTGTATCCGTCCCTCCCGCTGCAGGGTGACACAGACAGTAGGGAGCTCTGACGTGTATCCGTCCCTCCGCTGCAGGGTGACACAGACAGTAGGGAGCTCTGACGTGTATCCGTCCCTCCGCTGCAGGGTGACACAGACAGTAGGGAGCTCTGACTTGTATCCGTCCCTCCGCTGCAGGGTGACACAGACAGTAGGGAGCTCTGACTGTGTATCCGTCCCTCCCGCTGCAGGGTGACACAGACAGTAGGGGAGCTCTGACGTGTATCCGTCCCTCCCGCTGCAGGGTGACACAGACAGTAAGGGAGCTCTGACGTGT